>NW_006159932.1:323424-347291 GCF_000334495.1 Tupaia belangeri chinensis
CCCTGGCTCCCCAGCTTGCGAGGATCATGAGCATGTGCACACATGCCTGCACATTTAAAAGCTAGTCACAGGATCTGAACCTGCGGCCTGCCACGTGGCTTCTAGCACGGCACTTCAGTTTGTTACTGATGGTGCCACCGGGCCTAAATCTCTATTTTCGTAAATTGCCCAGCCAATATCTTTGCTAGCAACACAATAGTAGACTAAGACACTACTGGAGTGTCAACTTAATGTCTACAAACTTTCTGGGAGAGTTTTCATCAAATTTCCTAGACGTTATCTGGAATAAAGATGATGTTCTTTTGCCGTTGCAGTGCTTTGTAGTGGGTAAAATTGTTTGTCCCCTGCCCTGTGTCTGTGCCTTGCTCTGTCTGTCCCCAGAAACTCGGGCCAGTGACCCTAAGTCCAACTTTGCCTAGACTCTCAGCATAAGTAGCTGCTGGTCCATGCGTAATGAACCAAGTGTCCCTCCATACTGTACAGCTCGGCCGTTCTAACTTTGCAGGTGTTAAAGTGTTTTTTTTTTTTCTTTTTTTAAGAGAAATTTTTGCTATAGGGCACACACACCCGCCAGAGAGACAGAGAGAGACAGAGAGAGAGAAAGTGAGAAATCATCCTCCATGGGGGATGGCCATGCCACAGTCCCTTCTCCTCCATTCTCCTTCCAAGATTTTGGCCACACATGCACACAGTTCTGGCGTCTTTCAAGAAATCGAACTGCGGTCAGCCATGTGGGAGCCTAGCACCTTAATGCCTATGTCACCTGCTGGCTCCTTAAAGTCATATTTCAAAAATACTGAAATGAAAATAGTCATATTGCTAAGAATGTCCAGCACACTGGACTATACTGTGTTGTTGAAGGTGGCGGCTGCCTTGGCCATCTGGTCAACGGCGGGAGCTACATCAACTGTAGGCACACTCGTGTGTGAAATCCCATTTTGGTGGTCCTCTTTGTAAAGGTAGTTAGTTATTTCTTCCACGAGAGAGAGACAGAGAGACACAGGAAGAGATAGATAGACACCCGCAACAGTGTCTTCACACCACCTCCCACGCCCAGTCTCAGCTGGCCCAGATCACAGGCATGTATGCGTGTGCCAAGAATGCTCAGGAACACCTCAGCACGTGAAACCAGGACCTCTGTAATGTGGGTTCAGTTGTGTCAGCACCGTGTCATCGCCTGGTACCTGACTTCGAGTGATTCTGGGGCCAACTGCTTGGGTTCACATATGGCTCCCACACATCCTAGTTATGACTAGTTGTGTATGTTCTTTTCTTATCAGTAAAATTAGGATTTTATGACCCTGTCTCACAGTGTCTTTTTTTTTTTTTTTTTTGCTATAGCGGACATGCACTTGTGGGAAAGAGAGAGATGGCGAGAGGAAAAATGAGAAAACACCTTCCAGGGGGAATAGCCACGCTGCAATCCCTCATCTTCCATTCCCCTCCGGGAAATCTGGGCATGTATGCACACACTCCTAGCATGTTTTTCAAGCCACAGAATCTGGATTCTGAGTCACACAAATCAGCCAGGTGGGATCCAGCTGCCTTTACCACCACACTACAAGCTGGCCCATCCCAGTGTTCTAGTGAGGAGTAAATGAGTTACTGTGTGTAAAGAGTTTAGAACAGCGCCTGGCACGTGGCATTAACGATTTATCACCATCATTATTACTTATGTGAAGTACTTGGCGCGTTCTGGGTTACAAGTGTGCAGGACTACTCGTGCAGATAGATCTATTTAAAAGGACAATTGCTGCTTTTATCATCCTGGAAGTGCAATTTCCAGCCGTGTGTCTTTTCTTCCCTTCCTGTCCCGTTGCTACTACCTGCCACACGCAGCTTCCTTGTCATCCCCTTCCTTTTTTCTTTGCATGGGCTATGTTCCTCCTTCTTCCATCACACTTACTTACGTCAATTGCATTGACTACACTAACAAATCCTTTGAGTCCTCTTCCCCTTTGCTCTCTCTCTTCCAAGTTTTGTTTTCATTTACTTTAATCCCCCAAGCAGTATGGGAAGTGATTGGTAAAAGACAGAGCCAAGCTACTGACATGACACCTCAAATGAAGGTGACCGAGCAGTCAAAGGAGAGGGGGGAAGGCTAGCGAGACAGACTTGGATTCCTCTTCAGAGGTTTGATGTCTGCCATTTTAGATTTAGACTCACATTTCACTCACACATATCTATCACCTTAGGTGGCTAAAACACTAGGCTAGGACTTGTATTTTATTTTAATTTAAAAAAATTGCTTTAACTTTATTTATTTAAATTTGTCCAGAGGGGGACAGAGAGAGAGAGAGAGAAAGAAAGTGAGAAAGCAAGCTATCAGGTCCGAGACTCAAACTGTGGTCAGCTATGTGGGAGTCCAGTGTCCCCAAACATCATGCCAACTGCCGGTCCCGTTATTTCATTTTCTTTTTAAAATTTGGGTTCTCTCAGTCTCTAGAAAGATGTGTGTTTGCTGCATCATGATGGTATCAGTGCCAGTTTCACTGATTTAAGGAGAAATGAATAAACTATCCATCTTGCCTTTTTTTTTTTTTAATATTAGGCTCTTCTTTTTTAAACATGTATTCATTTATTTATCTATTTATTGGGTCATCAGGAAAGTCATGATGCCTTTTTGCCTTTTTGTATAGAAAAATACATGATGACTTTCTTGACAAACTAATATTTGCTGTGACTTTCTAGCCAGTGGGTCTGGGATTCGAACCACATTCAGCCATGTGGGAATCCAGTGCCTTAACTCCCATGCCACCTGCTGGTCCCAAACCTAGGGCTTTTAAACAGATGATCGTTTAATCTGTTTTACAACAATTCCTTAGAGCTGTTACTCCCATCTTACGGATGAAGAAATGTAACGTCAGAGAGGAAAATAACTTACCTAAGGCCACACAACCAGAAAACATGGAGCCAGAACTGGAAACCATGAGTTCTGACTCCAAGCTCCCTTCTCTTCCCATTTCTCATAGTCCCTCTTGCGCATAAAAGCAGAAGTAAAATAATGGACAAATTCTATCAACCTCATGCCCTTGAAACAGTCTAAGAGTCTCATTCCGAATGTTGTAGAAGTTTCTGTATAACCTTCATCCTCCTAAATAAACCTACTTTTTCTCCAGCACTGCACCCACTCACCCAGCTACTCTCCCTCCTTCTCATTGACTTTCTGTGCTTTTCCGGAAACTTGGAGCATTCGCTATATTTTAGGGTAAATTTGCATTCAGGGGTTGAGCTGGGAGCCTAACCTTGTTTCTGGGGAATCGTGTGTTCTGAATTCTAAACAATGGCTCACTAGACTTCTGAAGAGCAGCAAGGCTGTGGACTGGCACGGCGGCATGTCACCAAGTGCGACATTTCAGTGCAGGGTGGCAAGTGGGGGGAGGGCAGGAAGAGGACATTGTCCTAAATAAAGACCTGCTTTTTTTTTAATAAAAATTTTTGATTTTTTTCTTTCTTTCTTTCTCTCTCTCTTTTTTTATTTATTTATTTATTTTTTTTTGGCTAGAGGGCGTGTGTACTGGCCGGAGAGAGACAGATTGAGAAAAAGACACAGAGAGAGAAACTGAGAAAGCACCTCCAATAGGAAATGGTCATGCCTCAATCCCTTCTCCATTTCTTTCTCCTTTTGGTATTTTGGACACACACTCACACGCACCTGGCGAGTCTCTGGGTCTGGGACCCTAACTGTATGGTTGACCTTGTGGGATGTGGGTCCTTTAATAACCAGGTCACAGGCCAGCTCTGGATATGGCTTTTACATGAAGCTAGCAGTAGTTAAATGTCTACCCTGGTTCGCTGTGGAAGTCTTTACCGTGCTCCTTTTATTTTCTCCCTAAACCTCTGGGATGGAGAAGTTAATCAGGTAGATTAACTAGGTTAGTTAAATTAAGACATAGGTACAATCGCATTCCCCAAGGCAGCTGGTCTGAACTGGAAGCATTCTTGTAGATGTCTAGGCTTACTCACCCGTCTCCTTAGACGGGACAGGAAAGATATTTCTAAGCCTGATAACTCCCCTTTCTGTCGGAGTAGATCAATACATCTTCTTGCATCCTCCAGCACAAAACCCCAATGTGCTCACTTCCTTTTCTAAAAGAAATCCTCTGTCTTGCTGGGATTAAGGGGGCATCTTCCCATGACACATGTTGCAGTCAAATTTTGGCATCTGAAAAGCCTTCCTCCTTTCAAGAACTGTGGGCAACCAGTCAGAGGGAACCGTCCTCTGGCATTTGGGCTGAAAATGTTACCTGCCAACTGCGCTGCTCATAACGCATTGTTTCTGAAACCAGAGGAAGCACTCGTAACAAGAACAGGCTTTGTACTGTCAGGATGCCTCCGACAAGCACATCTGCACCATGTCGGGGGGGGGGGGAAACCAGCCAGTGGTGTCTGTTCACTCTCTCCGGTGCCCGCTCTCCTTGGTCCTCCAAGCATGGTGTTCCCTCTCACGACATATTTCAGATTAAAAAAAAAAACAAAAACCTGTAGTCACAGACTCATGCACCTTCTGAAAGGTGCTGGGACTGGCACCCTAACACTTTGCTCTCCATTCGCACTGCTCGCTGTTGTCCGTGTCTGCTTGTAACCTTACCAGGAAGGCGGCTGGAAATTTACCCAGGCAGAGGCTCACTAGCTCAATCGTCCATACTGACACTTCTTCCAGGGGGCGCTTTCATAATTCTACTTGCATTTGACAAGTATTGATTAGGCACTGATTGATTGTACCAGCTTGGTCAAGAGCGTCTCAGAGACTCTGGAAAGCAAAACAGAGTTCTGGAAGCCAACCTGACACACCTCTTATCACCAGAGCCCAGTCCAGCACCCGAGAAGGTACAAGAAGGGCGTGCAGAGCCAGACTGGGGGCTTGACACCCACACTCCCAGCACCGGGACCTCGGACTCTTACTCCTGACTTCTGTGCTCTTTAACCATCTTTCATGAGCAAACTAGCCTCTTTTTTCATTAACAAGGCAAAGAGCTTTCCACTCTACAAAACACTGTTTCCACGGAGAAGATAGAAACAAAGTTGTTCAGCAAGCTGAGAAGAAACCTCCTCAGTAAAAGATTAGATGCTAAACAGTTAATCCCCTGACCCCTGTCCCTCCCGAGGATTGTAATTCGCAAGACTCAGTTACATCCTTCATTCTTAGCATGTGTGGAAATCTTTCTTAAAAATGTCAGAGATAAGCAGAGGGTGGAAAAGCTCTGGTCTCTCACAGCAATAACTTTTTCTTGGCTTGCAAAACCTTCTGAGAAGCTTGGAGGAAAATAAATATGATATAAATGTATTTTATGTAATAAATGATAAATCACAAAAATGGCAAAACCTGGCAGAGGAATTCCAAAGGAGAGGCTGCCTAGCCTTTTGGAGTTTTGCTCCGTTTATTAGTAGCACCCAAGTTCCCTAGAGGCTGACAGCTGCTTTATACCTGTTTCCCACGGTAAGTTCCCTCCTGAATATTCCTGCCTAAATGTCAGGACGTCGCACAAAATAAAACAAAGTAACTTGAAAATTGGAAAACGGACAGCCTACATACCCTGTAATCTTGGTCCTCCATGGAGGCAGCTGCTCGTGGGTCTATCGGGCCATACGTTCAAATGGTCTCCGACTTCCTCTCTGACTCAGATTGCATGCATCCCCGGCTCTGATGTAAGGCTCTCCGTGGGAATCTGTTTTCAATTCAGGGCAGATGTGGGACACTCTTGTAGCCCTCGGGATTATCAACTTTAAAACAAATCGCCTTCAGGATGATAAGTAGAGAGCCAGTAACTACTTCCTGAGGCCGCCTTGGGGTGCCTTCCAAATGCTTAACATATAACACAACTGCTGGGACACAAAAGTAAATCTGGCTCTTTGTCTCAGGCTTTAAAACGGAGCTGGCCAGGGCTCCTCAGAAAGAAGGCTTACAAAATATATCGCAGCACATTTAAATAGAAATTCGGCTACTTTAACAGCATAACAACAGGGTTCAAAATGCCCCCTCTTTCTGCCCCCCACAAAATGATCTTAGCACTGTGTTTGCCTTGCTCAGTATAGTTTTTCCGCAAATTGAAATTGAATTGTTCTGGTTCAGAGTTTTCTTGGCTGGAGAAAAGGAAGGGGAGGACTATTCCAAGACTTCCACGGAGAAACATCCAGAAATCCATTTAACACGATAAGTTTAACGTTCTAGAATTGGCGTTCACACAGCATGAAGTGTCTACAGCCGCGAACAGCCTCTGTTCTGAGACCTCTGTGTAGTTTGGGCTCATCTGCCAGATTTTAAACTCTTAAAAAAAAAAAAAAATCCTTGCTGGGATGTAATAGAGTTTAACCTAACTTTGTAACCCTGAGAACAGGCTATGAAAACACTCGTTTGAAAGATCATTTAAAGCAAAAAATGAAAACATTATAAAGAAAACTTTCCTCTTGATAAAAATGAAACAGAAGTCTTATCACTTAAGTCTTATAAACTTTTTATCTAAATGAAACAAAGGTTGTAGATAGTCCTTTTGAGATGTTGAAGACTACTGTGGCCTTTGCTCACCCAGGGCTATGTTGATGTCTAATAGCAGTGCATAGTCAGAAGACAGTCACATTGAAAGCATATATTCAGAAAACACAGTAAGTTCTTTAAAGTCATTATTATGAGTGTATAATAACAGTGACGTGGTAAGCAGTGACTCATCAAAGACTATTAGGCGACTGTTTCTCTTATCTTCATGGGGTAAAAGGGATTAAACATCCAATTAAACTTCCTGCAGTTAAGGAATTTGCTAAAATAACCATTAAGCAGCATTAAAAGGGGCATTAAGAGTTCTGGATGGAACAGGGAGGGACTTGCCCCAGGTCTCTCTTTTATGGGCTGGCTCTGAATAAGCCACTGCCCAGATCATAGTTTCCTCATTATTTACTTATTTTAAAATTATTTATTTAATTTTATTTATCATCATTACTATCATCATTATTATTATTATTTTGAAAAATTTTCTACTGAGTAGGAAAGAGAGAGAGAAGGAAAGTGAGAAAGCAAGCTGCCTGGTCCAGGACACAAACTGTGGTCCACTAGGTGGGAGCCCAGCCCCTTAACTACCACGCCACTTACTGGCCCCAGTTTCTTTGATTTTTTTTTTTTAGAGGTTTTTGTTATTGGGCACATGCACTAGCCAGAAAGACAGAGAGAGATAGAGAGGCAGAAAACAAGAAATCACCCCCCAGGGGGCATGGCCACGCCACAATCCCTTCTCCTCCATTCTTATCTTGGGATCTTGGGCATGCATGCACAAGTGCCTGGTGTGAGTTTAAGCCACCGGGTCTGGGACTCGAATTGTGGTCCACTACATGGGAGTCCAGTGACACAGCCATTATGCTAATTGCTGGTCCCCCTTGTTTTTAAAGGTGTCAAGTTAGGTAAATGATTCCACAGAGGCTCAGAAGCCAAGCCTATGAAATCAGTATATTATCAGTATATAGCATATGAGGGGACTTCGCAACATTTAGAGAAAAATGGAATTAAAGTACAAGTCTGTTTTGGTATAAATAAGTTCATCCATAGTTTTTAATTTAAATTTCCATAATGTGCTTTTTTTTTTTTTTTTGAGAGAGAAAGTTTTACTGTAGGGCATGTGTGCTTACCAGAGAGACAGAGAGACAGAAAGTAAGAAATCACCACCCAGGAGGATGGTCATACTGCAGTCCTCTCTGTATTTTCCTCTCAGGATTTTGGGCATGCAGGCAATGTGCCTGCCGAGCTTGGGACTTGAACCATGGTAGGCCATATGGGAGTCCAGTGACATAACCATTACACCATCTGCTGGTCCTTCTGTGAGCTTTTGAAGACCTCTCATATACTAGATAATGACTGCAGATTGGTCAGAGATCTATGGGTGACCTCTGACATGAAATTGTCACAAAGTGGGAGGTACCCACTGACTTGCAGAGCTTGGATGTGTCACTAGGGTCCTGTGACAAGTAACATCCTCGCAGGAAGGCTTTCTTTCCATGAGCCTATTTTTACTTTTCAGCACACGACAACATATGAACATTCTTTAAAATAAACATGTGTAATACTGGTGTGGGTTGAACTGTGCCCGCCTCCTCCCAGATTCCTAAGTTGAAATCCCAATCCCAGTACCTCAGAAATGTGACCTTATTTGGAAACAGGGTCTTTGCTGAGGTAATTCAATTAAAATGAGGTCCTCAGGGTGGGCCTTAATCTGGGGCCAGCAGGTGGTGTGGTGGTTAAGGTGCTGGACACTCCCACATGGCCAACCCCAGCTAGAGTTCTGGTCCTGGTGGCTTGCTGTTTCACTTTCCCTCTCTCTCTCTCCGTGTCTCTCTCTGGTCAAATTAGAATAAATGAATGAATACATAGAGCTAAATAAATAATTCTTAAAAAAAAAAAAAGAGAGAGAGAAATTTGGGGCCCGTCAGTGGTGTGGTGGTTAGGGTGGCTGGATCCCCTAAGGCAGACTGTGTGGTTTGAGTTCTGGATCTGGCAGCTTGAAAAACAGGCCAGGTGTGTGTGTGTCCCCAAAGTCCCAAGAGGAAGATGAAGGAGAAGGGATGGCAATGTGGCCATCCCTCCTGGCTGGCTGAAGGGTAGGAAGGACATCACCGTGTAATACCCTGTTGAGAGGTATTTCTTTCCATGAAAGAAAGAAAGAAAGAAATGAACTTACACAATTAAAAATGATCAACCCTGCAGGCTTCGTGATCTTGGTCTTCCAGCCTCCTGAAGTGTGACTCATAAAGGTAGTTGTGGAAGCCCTCTGGTCTGTGGTCCTTTGTTACAGCAGCCAGCCCCAGCAAACCAATATAGTGGCAGGAGGTACACCCTGGTCGGAGAGCGCATCGCACACCCTCCCATGTGTCAACCACTCACTATAGAGGCATATTAAAGAATGGGCGTGTCAGAAGAAACAGTCTTGGTAATAGGCTAGCGATGGGGAAAGGGCAATATAGATATATACATATATATGATGTATTTTTTCTATGCAAATGTGTATGTATTTTCTTTATTTTTCTATGTTTTCTAGAAAAATGTGTATCTCTCTCTCTCTCTCTATATATATATATGTTTGACATTGACTCGACTGAGAGAGAAAGAGAGAGGGAAAAGTGAGAAAGCATCCCCAGGGAGGATGGCCTTGCTACAATCCCTTCTCCTCCATCCCCCTCTCAGGATTTTTGGCACTCATGCATGCATGCCCAGTGTGTTTTGCAAGCCACTGGGTCTGGGACCTGAACTACATAGTCACGTGGTATCTAACCACCTTAACCACCACCCCACCGACTGATGCAGTGGCAATATTTTTTTCTTAAAAAAAGACAATGAAATTCTAACATCTGTCTGTTCCCCACCCCAAATACAACTAACACTAAACAACTTAATAAAACACAGGAAAGTACAAGAAAATATTACATGAAAACCTAGAGGAACGAGGTGGTGGGAGGTTACATCCCAGGTAAAGCTCAGACGCTTCTCCTGTTGGGGCGTCGTGTGCACTGGTGCACTCCAAGGGTCTGGGCTTAGCCCCCGTGCTTGCTCATGCCATCATGGGGCACAGGACTCTGAGCATTGAATATACACCTTACTAATTCTAAGAACTTTCTCTGCATAGAAAGCAATGTAACAATAGCATATTGTTATTTCATACCACAGAGAGAGAGACTGCATTGATTTTTCTCTAGGAAGGCATGTTATCAACAGGAAAAGGAGATGCTAAGTGGTTGACATAATGACCGTGCATTAACACAAGCACTTATTATGTGGGGCAAGTTGCTATGGTTTCCAGAAACACGTTTCAGATGGGATCCAGCGTCATTATTCCCAAGTGCCTTATCTTGCAAGGTTTAGAGTAATTTGTACAATTATGAAAGCTATTATGAAAGAAATGCAAATATTCCAAACTTTTATATATATATACATATATATATATATATACACACACACACATATATATACATGTATATATATAAATTATTAAAAAGATTTATTTAATTTTTAATTTTATTTATTCATTCATTTATTTTTAATTTGACAGAGAGAGAGCGAGAGAGAAATAGGGAAGTGAGAAAGCAAGCCACCAGGTCCGGGACGCAAACCGTGGTCCGCTATATGAGATCATCCAGCATTTAACCACCATGCCTCCTGCTGGTCCCCCATTTATTTTTTATTTTGACCAGAGAGACATACAGAGAGAGACAGAGAGAGAGAGAGAAAGCCACCAGGTCCAGGATTTGAACCATGGTTGGACATGTGGGAGCGTCCAGCATCTTAACCATCATGCCACGTGCTGCTCCCACTTATAGATTTACTAAAATAAATCTCAATTATACTTCTTATTAAACAGCTAGTAGGTAAATATTGTCTCTAAATTTTGACAGCATTTATTGTTCAAACAGAGCTGGAATAGTGGTGGAATTCAAACGGTGCAGGAAATAGGAGGAAAAGTAGAAGGTGAGCTGTTTAGGCTACGCAGTGGGTGTGGCCCCAGAGACAGTGGCATTCCAAAGACAAGGTCAGAGTGTTCAGCGGAGACTGATAGACCAAGGCTTGGGGGAGGGCTTGATGCATTTGGAGTAAGGAGGGGGAGGGAAATCACACACACAGCCATGCACAAAGTTGAGCTGAGTTTTGCCACTTGGATATCAACAATGGATTCACGTTTTTCCTTTTGTATTTATATTTCTTTTATATTATATTCTACTTTATAGCTTGTCTGTCTGTTACTTGCATTAAACCCAATCTGCCTCCCTCTCCCTCGAGTTAAAAGTAATAGCATAAGCTTTATATAATTACAATAAAAATTTAGTTGTGTCTGTCCCATTTAGAGGTCAATTCTTACTAAACACACTGAAAGATCATTTATTATTTTATTTCACTATATTCAAACATTTCTTCCTTTTTTAGATTTATTCATTTATTTATTTATATTTGTTATTATTTATTTACTTGTTTATTTGACAAGAGAGACAGAGAGAAAGAGAAAGGAAAAGTGAGAAAGCGAGCCACCAGGTCTGGGACTTGAACTGTAGTCGACCATGTGAGAGTCCAGCACCTTAAACACAATGCCACATGGTGGTTCCCAAACACATCGTCTTCTTTTTCTTTTTTGGAGAGGTGTTTTTTTTTTTTTTTGTTGTTGTTGTTGTTGTTGTTGTTGTTTTTTAAGAAGTAAGATTACTTGGATCAATTAGGTACCGAGTAGTAATTAAGATTTTCTTTTAAATATTTTGGAGACTATTTTAGGAGCCAGAATATTCATTGTTGAAGACTGTGTAGTAAAAGATATTACAAGGGACAAGTTAGCTTAAGAGACCACCCCAGATTTTACAAAAAAATTCAGTCGACTATATGGAAGTCCAGCGGCATAGCCATTACACCAACTGCTGGTCCCCCAAACATGTCTTCTTAAATGAAACATTTTTTTCAGTGTATTTCTTTGTACTCCAAATTGTTTGCTTTGGGACCATTTTATAATATCGAAAGTGTTTTCTGTCAGCCAAGATTTGCTAAACTAGAAAATGACTGGTGATGAATCCTCTACCAAGAGAATCCATTAACAGCTGTATTATTTATTGCTCATAGAGCGGTTTAAAACACTAGCCTTCCATCCATGGAATTCATAACATTTCACATGATTTTGAGATGATTCAAGTGCGAAGACTTTAAACAATATTCTTTCCAACTCTCAGGCCCTATTTGACACGTTGTTTTTCATAATTAACTATGGATGGCAGGCACTAAGGGTGCTTGCTGAAAATAACGACTCCCGGCCCTCCCCTCGGACGGCTGATCCTATCGGCATAGGTGGGACCCCGGGGCATGTTTAAGAAATCCTCTGTTCCCTGACTTTTAATCTGGGCTGGATATTGGAGTTGCTTAGGGAGCTTTATTAAAATAGGACTGAGCCTGGGCCCCATCTGCAGAGATTCAGGCTTAGGCCCGGGCACTCAGATTTTGAAACCTCTGGGTGATTCTAACATTGAATCAGGACCGAGGGCCACTGATGTCACTGGAACAACAGCCAGTTACCTGACACATGTGGAAAGCAAACCGGCGCTCAGTCAGGTGAGGCGGCTGGGTGGGGGTGCTACTCTGAGCAGAATTCTGCAACTGGTGACTTGTCTCATGTATACAACTACCAGGCCCCTCTCTGTTCCTGGGCTCTTGACTGGCCTACCAATGTTCCCAGATTATCTTAAAAGAAAAGAAAATGGGCCAGCAGGTGGTGTGGTGGCTAAGGCGCTCCATCCCACGTGGCCTACTTCGCTGTTGGAGTCCTGGACCCAGCGGCTTGAGGAACATGCTGGGCGAGTGTGTGTGTGTAGGCCCAAGAGAGAAGATGGGAGGAGAAGGGATTGCAGCATGGCCATCCCACATCTCTCTCTCTCTCTCTTGTTGTCTCTCTCCTGTAGCGAGTGCAAGCATCCTAAAAAAATTCTAAAAGAAAAGAAAAGCAAAGAACTCTGGTTTGCCTAGAGCTTCTCTTACTTCAGAGTAGTTATTTTTAATAAATTTACAATCATGATAGAGTACATGTGTGCGCACATGTGAGAAGGAGAGAGTGCTTGAGAAAGAGCCAGAAGGAGAGAGAGAGAGAGAGACAGAGAGAGAGCAAGAGAGAGAAGCACCCACCACAGGGTCTGGTCATGCCAGTCTCCATCCTCCAGTCCTGTAGCCCGTGGGATCTCGGGCACTTGTGTGCTGCCTGGCATGGTTCAGGCTGATGGAACTGGAATTTGAACTCTAAAGCAGCACACACTGCTGCTACACAAACCAGCCCATGGATTGTTATTAATAAACATACTGGGACTAGCAGTTAGCGTAATGGCTCTCTCTGGACTCCCATGTAATTGACCACAGTTCAAGTCCCGGACCTGGTGACTTAGACTCATGCAGGGCACGTGTGCGTGTGTGCCTAAGATCCCAAGAGGAGAATGGAGAAGGGATTGTGGCATGGCCATCCCCCACGGGGGGGGTTTTTCTCTGTCTTTCTGGCAAGCACATGCGCCCTATAGCAAAAACTTCCAAAAAAAAAAAAAAAATGCTAACAACAGCAGCAGGAGCTAACATCTGATCCTTCACATGCTAAGTGTTCTGCACACATTATATTAATGGTCTCAAAGACTCTATGAAGTAGGCTATATCTGCATTTTACAGGTGAGGAAACTGAGGCTTAGAGAGTAAGCAACTTGCCGACTTGCCAAAGATCACATTCTTATACAGTACTCTTCTCTTTTGCTATTATTGTTATTTGTTATTATTATTATTTTTTAGATTTTCTGCCATAGGGCATGTATGCTTGCCAGAGAGACAAATAGACACAGTGAAAGGGAAAGTGAGAAATCACCCCCCCCCAGGGGGGATGGCCATGCTACAATCCCTTCTCTTCCATTCTTCTCTTCTGATTTTGGGCACACATGCATATACACCTGGCATGTTTTTCAAGTTACCACATCCGGGACTAGGTGGAGCCAGCCATGAGTAACCCAGCACTTTAACCACCACGCTACTTGCTGGCCCCACTCTTCTTATTTTGTCCAAACGTCTTATTTTCCTTCCCATGAACCAAATTTCAGCAAGTGGAGAGAACAAAGAATCTGGTGAAGTGTGTGAGAGTAAAGGATTGTTGACAATTACAGCTTCCCTGCGTTGTATTACCACTTCTAACATGGGGGTTAGCTCTTTGAAGAACTTCTAGAGTAGCCATTCAAAAGCACAGACTCTAGCACTTGAGTCGTTTAACTGGAGAATCATAGGTTAATTCTTAGCTATTCCTGCCTTCCGAGAGACGGTTTTTAGTGTTCCGAATTAAGTCCTAGATCTGACATCAGTGCTTAGGCATGGGTGCCCAATGCTTTCATTACCTATGTGGTCCTGGACCAGTTACATTCAAGATAAGACCTATTGTTCTTTTCTTTCTTCTTTCTTTCTCTCTCTCTTTCTTTCTTCTTTCTTTCTTTTGTTAAGAGATTTTTGCTATAGGGCGCATGTTCTCGCTGGAGAGACAGACAGACAGAGAGATAAAAAATGAGAAATCGCCCCTCAGGGGGAATGGCCATGCCACAATCCTTTCTCCTCTTGGGATTTTGGGCGTATGTACATACGTCTGGTGTGTTTTAAGCCGCCAAGTTTGGGGCTTGAACTGCAGTCATGTTGGAGTCCAGCGACATAATCATTGTGCCCCCTGCTGGTCCCAATAGGCCTATTCTGCGTGAAGAAAGTCAAGGTGGAGCACTCTTCTATACGCAGTCACTTTTTGCAAAGTGACTACTTATACTATATAGTCTCATAGAATATGTATGACACTGTACTAGTCTCGTACATAGTACCAGATGGTACAGCGGGGGCACAGCTGGACACAGGTGGGAAGGTCCTGGGTTTGCATCTGGGGGCCTCCCTGTGCAGGCGCATGTGCATGTACTGGTGATCCAGGCTGACTGAGGTAGGGGTGCACCTCAGTGCAGGGGTGCCTGTCTCTCTCTCTTTGACTTTTTGTCTCATGAAAGAAAAGAATAAATAAAACTTTACAAAGAAAGAAAATTACATCATTTTTATAAGCTTTATAAATTCTGAATTTATTTTATTTTTAATGTCAGAATTCAGCGCTCAAAGTAGATGAAGTCAAGAATCTGGGTAATAGAAGTTCAAGAGACACAAGGAGAACCTTGTTTAACTATTGTGTTGTTGCAAAAGTGTCCTAGAAAAATGACATATTTTTCTATGTTTTTCTTTTTTTAAGAATTATTTATTTAATTCCATTTGTTATTATTATTTTTTAATTTGACAAGAGAGAGAAAGGAAAACCGAGAAAGCAAGCCACCAGGCCCAAGACTCGAACTGTGGCCATGTGGGAATCCAGCGCCTTTAACCACTCCACCTGCTGGCCCTTTATGTTTTTCTATGCAAAAATGTGTCATGACTTTTCTCACAACCCAATCTATAAACTCTCTACAAAATCTTGGCACTATTGGGCTGGCCCTATAGCCTTGTAGTTAGGGAAACTACCTACCATAAGACAGAGTGACATTTGGCTAGAATAAAAGCAACAGCTTGAATAAAAACATTCTGAGCATGTGTGCATGTGTTCCTCGAATCCCAGCAGGATGGAGAAATGGAGGAGCGGGGATTGTGGCATGTTGCATCCCGGGAATGCTTTCTCCCCCTGTCTTTCTCTGGCGCGTGCGTGCACCCTCTGGTGATTAGAAAAATGCACACATCTCATACTATTTTCTGATGCCATAAAGAGGAAGAAATGTAAAAGAACAGAGGAGACAGATGTAAAAGAACAGAATTTCTTTATCCCTCTGATGTCTAAGGCCATCATTTGATATGGGAATCCTATTTCCTTTTTGCAAAGTGAGGTTATGTAAAGACTATGGAGGAATTATTATTTTTTAAAGAATTATTTATTTAATTTTATTTATTATTACTATTATTATTATTTTTAAATTTGCTTCAGGTCCTGTGCATTCAGGAGAGAGAGAGAGAGAGAGAGAGAGAGAGAGAGAGAGAGAATAAGAAAACTAGTTGCCAGGTCTGGGACTTGAACCGTGGTCAGCCATGTAGGAGTCTGGCTCGTTAACTACTACGCTATCTGCTAGCCCAGGAATTATATACACTATAAGAAGAATAATAGCTGCTACAGGATTTAGTTACAATGCATCATATTATATATAAATCTCAATGAATTCAGCCCATATTCATTGAGCATTTAGAAAGTGCTAGACACTGGGAATCCAAGGACAGCCAAGGTCCCTAACCTCCCATGGCAAACTGTCTAGGTGGTGTACAGACAAAGGCAATATGACAAAACAAAAACTGCGAAATTTTTAAAAAGAATGAACAGGGGATTTGAGATGAAGATTGTTGGGAGATACTACTCAGTTTAGATAGGTCGGGGGGAGGTGACATTTAAGCTGAGAGAATTTGAAGAAGACAGCTATTCTGAGTGCAGAAAGAAAAGCATTAGAGACAACAAGATTCAGAAATGTAGTGTTCGAGGCAGGAAAAAGTCGATGTAACTGAGAAACTGGGAAAATTCCAGACTGGTACGTGGGAAGCGCTGGGAGAGAGAGCACGCAAGATGTGTCACTCCTGAGGGGTTCACGAGCACTCAGGGCAAGAGAAATCCAATAAGAAGCCATTGAAGATTGTTTTTTTTAATTTTAAGAATTATTTTATTTAACTTTATTTATTTACCTTAACTTGAGCAGAGAGGGACGAGACACAGAGAGAGAGAAAGCGAGAAGCAAGCCATCAGGTCCGGGACTCGAACCACGTTGGCCATATGGGAATCCAGCACCCTTAATCACCATGCCACTTGCTAGCCTCATTTGAAGAATTTTTTATGTTAAAAAAGTGTTTTTAATTGCTGGAGGGCTCACGCACTTGCCAGAGAGACAGAGAAGAGAAGAAGGGAGAACCCGTCCCTTGTGGGGTTCACACCATAGTCCCCTCTCCTGCATTTCTCCACCCTGTTGGAATTTTGGGCACATACACACAATGTGTCTGGTGTATTTCTTAGCTGCCAGGGCTGGAATTTGAACCACACTCAGTCTTAACTGGTAGGATTTCTTTTCTTTATTCATGATAGAGTGTGTGCGTGTGTGTGAGAGACAGAGAGAGAGACAACTTCCACAGGCTCTGGTCACTCTACAGTCCCCTCCCTCCAGTCCTCCAGCCCATCAGGTCCTGGGCATTGGCCCTTGTGTCCCATATGTTTCAGGCTGACAGTGTTGGGGACTGGAACCACGGAACCACAGTTTCCACATGGGATCCAGCTTCTCTTGAGCAGTATATCACTGCTCTGCTCTGCCATATATATATATATATATATGTATATATGTATATACACACACACACACACACACATATATATATATACACACGCACACATACATACATACATACATACATACATACATACATATTTAAGTTTTTGCTATAGGGTACATGCATTTTGCCAAGACAGAAAGTAAGAAATCATCCCCAGGGGGATAGCTATGCCCCAATCCTTTCTCCTCCATTCTCCTCTCAAGATTTTGGGCATGCCTGTGCACACACACCTGTTATAGTTTCTAAGCCTGCAGGGTCTGGGACTTGAACCACATAGTTACCCATGTGGTATCCAGCTGTCTTGACCATTATGCCACCTGGCTGGCCCATCCCACTGAAGAATTTTAAACAGAGAAGGAGCATGACCTGATTTGTGCCTTACTGTAATTCCTGTGGTATGAAGAGAAAGGATCAGAGGATATTGATGACAATAATTTGCAAGAAATACTTGTCAGAAAAGGCAAGTATTCTCATCTGCTTATACTTGCAAAGTGACCTTCTATGGGTCTACATCTCATATTCCAGCAGGAACAACAGTTCTACGTTCTCGGCTGAGACAGAGTTACAGATAGGTAGACCCTCAAGCTTTAACCTGAACAGCCAGGGACAGGAATGCATTTGGCAGTGCCTTTTATTTATTTATTTATTTATTTAGCCAATGTAAAAGATAAAAGACTCCTTTCAAGTTACTGTCAGTGAAATGCATACCTCCCTGTCTCCCTTTCAGCAGAAAAAATGAGCATGACCCGGCCAAATGTAACCTCATTAAGTTCCGGGTAGAGCTCTCGGAATACTTTGCTTCCTCTTTTGGCTAGGTCTGGGTAAACCTGACGCGAAGGTGCACACCTCAGAGACATGATTGCCACACGAGGGTTACTTCCCATTATGACAGAACTCTTAGCGACCCCCATTTGCGTAGAAGTCAAGACGTTCACATTTGCTAGACCAGCTGAGAATCCACCATCCTCAGAGTCTCCTACTTGCCCTGTGCAGACAGGAGCGGGAAAACGGTATCTTTCATCACGTTGTGCAGAACAGGCACAGGTGGGGAGAATGACCCAAGTACTTTCACAGTTCGAAAAGTCAGACTCTTTTTACCCCATGCTAGTTTCCTTTTCAGGTTTCAGTTCGATGCCAGGCATTGTTCTAGGGTTGAGTTATAAACTCCAAGAACGTGCTGATAATGGAAATGTGGACAGACGCCTCGCTGTAGCTGCTGCACCGGGCGCGGCTCTAGTTATCAGTTTTAATGAGAGCTGTTAATACCACCTCCATCAGAACGGTCGCCCTGGGCTGACTTTCTGGGATGTGCACAGGTGCTCTTGGCCAACACGATAATGTAGGTTATTACATTATCAGTGAGCCACAGATGTGCTTTCTGTCTGCACTCAAGTTGGTGTTCCTGCCAAGAGCAGAACTCTTTCAGCGGGCCCAGGTCTGTTTGTATCAAAATGCTGTTCTAGCTCAGTGAACCTGAGCGCTGCCTTCTGCTTCCCCAGGACACGAGTTTAGAAAACACGCTTAAGAATGCAGAAAGGCTGAGCCCTCGAAAGGCAGGCGCAGGCTTTCCTAAGAGCACTTCTTCGGTGAGAGTCTTAGTGACTACATATCTGTCCATTGACTCCTCAGGCTTTTCCTGAGCACCTGCGCAGTGCCAGGTACCCTGGAAGACTCAGGGTGATGCTGCCAAGGAGTCTGCCTCCAGGTGTCCTGTAATGATTTTGCTGTTTCTGTTCTTCGTGTACAACTTCACGATCATCTTAGAAAATTTGTTCCCTGAGGCTCAGCCTTAACGCCATGGTGTTTTACTAGTGTAGGATGTTCATCTGACTCTCTGCCCCAGCACCCCCTTTTCCCTAAGCTTGAAACCCCCAGGCATCGACCTTTCTGTTACTCAGCCTGGTCCACAGGATCTGACTCAAAGCCCAGTTTTCCTTAATGCTGGTGGCTGCAGTGTCCGGCCAATAGAAGGCCTGGGTGCTGAGAGCTGGCTTTGAAATGCATGCAAACCTATGCCTCGGCAGTGCGTCCTGCCTGTGTCCTCCTGCAGAGTCATCTGTCAGGAAGAGGATGGTGGCTCAGGAGGACAACCAGGTTCCTTCGGTGAGAAGGAGTGGTTGCGAATCAACCTTGACTTGAGTGGAACGTTGCCTTGCTGTCCTGGGAGTGGGTCTCCCCACAGGAGCTAAATGGCGAGTAAGGTGGCCAGGGCAGTGGCCACAGTGCAGCTTCTCTCCTGCCACTGCGGTTTTACATACAGAGGTGAGCAGACACAAGTCAGACACTGGGAAACACGTGTGTGGGCATGGGCAGGTGTGTGCACAGGTGTGTATAGGTTGCGTGTGAGCCTGGAGATACATACGGGTTTCCGTGGGCCTCAGAGAATCAAGCTGGGGGGCATGGGAGGGGAGCCTTCACGACCCAGTGTCATTCAGGCCTTCCATGCCTCACTTGTTGTCTATGAGGATCATGAAGACAAATGGACGTTCCCATCCATTCGTTTCCCACCCAGCCACTCCACCATGCCTGAGCTCAGGTCACCTCCTGCTTTCTTTCCCTCATTCCTATTCCTTTTCTATGCCTCGCGTGACTGACAGTTTGGCAGGGGTAGGATGAAGGGGTGGCTGGTGGCCTCACTCTGTTGTCTGTTCCCCCGACTCCCCAGGGATGTGGTTATTGCTGGGAGCGAAGGGCTGTCATTCCTGCAGCCCTGCCTCGGCGCCCCAGAGGTCTGGGCCAGCAGCAGCCAGCTCTGGTGGTGCCTGGCTGTTTGCATGGCTGATTTCATGATGAAGGGAAGCTCTTGACAGGCGATTGGCTTCTGCCACCTGTGTCTGGAAATGCTTCGCTAAGACTGCAAAGTGCATCCTAGTTCCTCTCCTCCCAGGGCTAGCTTTCATTCCATTTTCCATACACTGCCCTGCTTGCGTTTCCATGTGGTGCTTGAGACATTTGGATCACAGCTCCTTCCTCCTAGACAGACAGGCATGTGTTTTCAAAGTGGGAGTAAGCTGAAGACTTATGGGACCCAATGGATGATAACAGAAAGTGAATGTCGAACTGGGATGCTTCCAACCCAGGAAGACTAGGGGGATGCAGTATGTTCTTCCAGCAAATATCCGGGTTTGGATGAAATAAGGGGTTGGGGCGCTGTCAGTCTAGAGAATTGCCATGGGTTTGCTTTTGTCACATGCCTGGTAGAAATCTCCCTGATGTCTGCCTCACTGGCAGACACTCTGAACAATACATTAGTATTTAAAAAGCCCTTTTAGGAGTTTTACCAAACATTATCCAGAGTAAATACCAAGCACATAAGAAACGGATTAATATTATATTTACATATCAAATGCATAAACTGTTTCATAAAACTGGAGGGTGTGGTCCATGGGATCCGACTTGAAGACCCATTCAGATCACTGTAAGATGAATAATGTGATCATTTAAGGGACATTTAAAATAATCTTGATATGTGTCAATTACAAAAGGAACATAGGGCCGGCAAATGGCATGATGGTTAAGACAGCTGGATCCCACATGGTTGACTGCACCGTTCAAGTCCTGAGCCCAGCAGCTTGAGAAACACAGTGGGTGCATGTGTGTGTGTGTGCATGCCCCAAATTCTGAAAGGAGAATGGAGTAGAAGGGATTGTGGTATGGCCATCATCCCTGCTGGGGTGCGCTTTCTCACGCACACACCCTACAGCATTTTTTTTTTTTTTGGTAAAGGGTAAATAAAATGTGCAAAAATAATTTTGTATAAAATTATACATTTTATAAACATGTATAAAAATAATTTTGATATAAAAGAGAAGTTCTTTCCAAAAAATATTTCACAATAGAAAAGTTAACTTCTTCAAATTTCATAAAAATGGAAAGGAACACTCTAAAAACATTATCCTCTGATTTCTAGTCTTTCAATGTTTTTAAAATAGTCTAAATTTCAAATATGTAGACATATCATATTTAAGTACAGGCTAAATAGTTTATTTTTTATTGCCAGAGGGCATATGTGCTCACCAGAGAGAAAGAGAGAGAGAGAGAGAGAGAGAGAGAGCAACTTCAATAGAGTACGGTCATGCCACAATCCCTCTCCTCCATTTCTCCATCCTGTTGAGATTTGGGGCACACACACACACACACAAACATGCATCTGACATATTTTTCAAGCCACCGGTTTGGGATTTGAACTGCAGTGGACCATGTGGCATTTGGTGTTCTTAAGCACTAGGCTTTGGAGTTTACCCACACCACTCTTGCCCAAACTGGCTTTTAAATATGCTATTTTGTTCATAAATAAAAAAAAAAAGAATGGATTTTTTTAAGGAGGTATTTGCTATAGGGTGCCTGTGCTTGTCAGAGAGATGGAGAGACAGAAAATGAGAAATTATCCCCCAGGCAGATGGCCACACTGCATTCCCTTCCCCATTCTCCTCTCGGGATTTTGGGCAAATATGCACGTGTGCCAGGTGTAGTTTCAAGCTGCTGGGTCCAGGACTTGAACTGCTATCATTCATGTGGAAGTCTAGTGATGTAACCACAATACTATCTGCTGGCCCCAAGAAAAGAATAATTCAAGAAGTCAAGCTTTCTAGTACTTTTAAAGGTGCTAAAATGCTGATAAATGCCTTCATTGTCAGAAGATCTCATCCCTGGCAGTTGAGAGTTTGGCTCATTCCCGTGGAAGGGTCACCCTCTGTGGGATCCAAGTCTTCTGTATGACAGTGGAGTCTGTTCCCAGCCATATTTTTTTAGGCATGTCTTCCTCTCCATCGACTCTATAATTCATTTATGCAATTAATAAGAATGTATTAAGCTAAGTAGGAGCAGAGATGAGCAAGGCCAACCCAGCCCCCGGTACGGAGCAGATAGCAACAGGCAGTGACACAGGCAAAAGTCACGGAACCAGGGCCTGGGGGTGGGTGGGGTGGGTGGGGTGCGACGGATGAGCATTATTCATGGACCTGCAGCAGAAGCCGCTCCCTTACCCAAGCATATTGGTGAGGATGGTGGGGGGAATGGGCAAAGCCTTTCTTTCAAAGGACTGGAAGAAAAAATCAAGAGGGATATCTAGGGGCCCAACAGGTGGTGTAGAGGTTAAGGCACTCAACTCCCACATGGCTGATTGTGGTTCGAGTCTCAGACCTGGCAGCTTGAAAGTCACGCCAGGTACATGTCTATGTATGCCTCAAATCCTGAGAACAGAATGGAGAAGTGATTGCTGCATGGCCATCTCCCTCAGAGGATGATTTCTCACTTCCCCTCTCTCTGTCTGGCTCTCTCTCTGGCAAGCGCACATGCCTTATACCAAAAAAACCCAAAACAAAACAAAACAAAGATGTCTGGATTGTCTCTTTCTCTGAACGTGCAGTTTATTTGAAGTTTGAGGACAGTTTACACTATTGGCATTGGCAACCTTATTCCTTCATAGAATTTAGGCTAGGGTGTGAGGATTAACTTTGGGTCTGTTTTCACTCTCCTAATCACAGGCATTGGTCTCTAATGAGTCTGAGCTTTCTCTCTCTCTCTCTCTCTTTCTCTTTTTTGGAGAGATTTCTTGCTATAGTGTGCATATGCTCACTGGAGAGACAGAGAGACAGAAAGTGAGAAATCATCCCCAGGGGGATGGCCATGCTGCAATCCCTTCTCCTCCATTCTCCTCTTGGGATTTTGGGCATGCACACACTCGCACCTGGCATGAGTTGGAAGCCTCCAGGTCTGGGACTTGAACCGTGGTCAACTACCTGGGAGTCCAACGACATAACCTTGATCCCATCTGCTGGCCCTGAGTCCATGCTCTCTTGGAACAGAACCTGTCCCTGCTTTGGGCATCACCTTCTGCTTCTCCCTCTTCGCAGACAAGGATCTTGGAAAACCATCCAGTCCTAACATACGCACGGCCAAGGTAACGGAGCTGAATAGAAAGCAGGAAAACGCCAGTGGTTCGCACTGAGACACAGTAACCACGCAACGAGCACCCGTTTCCTTTTGTTTATGGAGGCCAACGAGAAAGCTGCTGAATCTCTCGGAACAACCTTCAGGACATGCGAGGCGTATGCGTTTTTGAAACACCTCAAGCTGAGCCTGTTCTGAAATGTCAGAATGTTCCATCCTGGTAAGCAGCCGGCTCGGCCTGCATTCTCTCTCCCTTTGTGCAGCGCTCTGTGAAGTGCGGCTAAATTGTATGAGGGGAGCGAAGAGGATAAGATGACAACTGTGGAAGTAGGCCGTGAAAAGTCTGAAAAGGCTTTCCGGTTTGGGTGATTACAGGCTGAATTTACGACCCAAAGGAAGATGCCCACCCATTTTTCCTACGGTGCTGTAGTTTTAGGTCCCCTCCTCAGCGTGAGGGGCTGTTTGGGAGTAGTATTGCTGATGGAGAAAGGGAATCTCAGAAACCTGCAGGCCCAATTTGAAGAAGTGTGGTAGCTGGCCCTGGGAAGGGGTTCCTTTACCTTTGGAGCCAAGAAATCGTCAGGTGGAGCCTGAAAGACACACGGACAATCTCAGGCCACACCTCTCACTTCTTTTCCCATTTACGCCTGACAAGGGTACACTGGCGAAATAAAATAGCAAGAAGTCCTGATTATACAGAGGTTTAAAGTACAGGCTCTGGAGTCCCAAGGTTTTGTTTGTTTGTTTTTTGAGAGATTCTTGCTACAGGGCACATGCATTTACCAGGCACAGAAAGAGACAGAAAATGAGAAATTCCCCCTGGGGGGGGGAGGGGGATGACCATACCACAATCCTTTTCTCTTCCATTCTCCTCCCGGGATGTTGGGCACACATACACACACACCTGGTGTGAGCTTCAGACCTCCAGGTCTAGGATTTGAACTGCCGTCGCCCATGTGGGAGTCCAGTGATGTAACCATTATGCCATCTGTCGGTCCCAAGCCCCAAGTGTTTAATCATGGTTCCACTATTACCTCCATGACTTAGAGTAAGTCTTTTAACCTCTGTGAGTCTGTTTCCACCTATGAAAAATGGGGATGAAGTAGGACAGCAGGTGGCATGGTGCTTAAAGCACTGGATTCCCACAGGA
>NW_006159932.1:347322-359224 GCF_000334495.1 Tupaia belangeri chinensis
TGAGGTTTGAGTCCTGGACCCAGTGGCTTGAAAAACATTACTGGCATGTGTGTGTGCATGCCCAAAATTCCAAAAGGAGAATGGAGGTGAAGGGACTACGGCATGGTCCTCTCCCGTGTGGGGTGACTTCTCACTTTCCCACTCTGTGTCTCTCTCCAGAGAGCACACGTGCCTTCTGGCAAAAACCTGAAATGAGAAAAAGGGAGCGTAATGAAAGCATCCACTTAGAGGTCTGTTGTGAGGATTAAATGAGAGGATGAATATAAATTGCTTAGCATAAAGTCCAGTCCAGAAGTGTTCCATAAATGTTAACTATTATTATTGATAATTATGTGAACTCTGGGAAAGAAATCAATGACTTAGGGTTCTTTGGTTTGCTAGTTCTGAAATTGCCTCATTCTAGCAAAAGCAAGAAGCTACGTGGATTCTAGTAAGTTAAATGTGGGAAAGCCAAATAACTCATCTATTCTAGTTAACCTACGCCCGTGGTCGGCAGCAGACAAGACACTGGGGTGCAGATAGAAAAGAAACACTTCCCATCTTCCAGGGGCTTGAATTCCAGTGGAGCAGATCAATAAGTCAACCGACAATGACATTACAGTGTATGTTTCATAAATGCAGTTTGGCAGGCTTTTGCTTAGAAAACCCAGAGCTCCCCAGAGAAGAATACCGAAAGGATTACATGCTCAGTATAGTCAAACAGTCTCATTCTAAAGGAATGGCAGAGGGCAGTCAGGAACGCATGGGAGATGACTTCAGGCCTGGCCTCCGACCCTGCCGGGGTCTCCAACCTCAGAAAGTCTTCTCCCAGGCTGAGAGGCCATTCCTTGGTCTCTAAGATAAATGGTAGGCTGGGACAGAAGTTTCAGGAGCTCCAGGCCTGCCCTTGGTGAGTCAGGTTCAAGCCAAGTTTGCTGCCAGGGAAGCCCTACTTCTGTGCCCCAGATCTGATACCTGGCCTTCTCTTGGGCGCCTCTGTGTGTAAAGTGTAAGTTCATGACTTTCTAGCACATATTTGAACACTCTGCCTTGGCTGTGAAATCCATGCTTACGGGTGAAATCCTGCTACCTCTCCAAGACTTCACTCTTGCCTCACTTTGCTTTTCTAACAGTGTTAGGGACATATACCTCTTGTAGTGTAGCATTTATTTAAAATGTACAAGGTAATGGCTTGTGATATATTCATAGAGATGCACGATCATTATCACAATCAACTTCAGAACATTTTTGTCACCTCAAAGAAAGCCAGCACCCTTTAGCTTTCCCACCTCCCACATCAGGCGACCACTAATCTACTTCCTGTCTGTGTAGGACTGGCCTATTCTGAACATGTCATCTAGTGGCTGCTATAAACTGAACTGTGTCCCCCCCGAAAAACAAACAAACAAACAAATTTGGTTTTAAAACCATTAAACCCCAATATGACTATATTTGGAGACAGAGCCTTTAAAGAGGTAATTAAGGGGGCCGGTGGGTGGCATGGTGGTTAAGGGTGCTGGACTTAATCAACATGGTTGACCACAGTTAAAGTCCCAGACCTGGTGACTTGCTTTCTCACTTTCTCTCTCTCTTTCTCTCACTGTCCCTCTCTGGCCAAATGAAAAATAAATAAATAAAATAAAGTTAAATAATTCTTTTTTTTTTTAAAGAGGTAATTAAGGTTAAATTAGGTCTTATGGGTGGGGCTTAATCCAATAGGACTAGTGTCCTCATAAGATGAGCAAGAGACACTAGGAGTGTGTGGGCACAGAGGAAAGGCCACATGAGGACAAAGGGACACGACAGTCATCTTTAAGCCAAGGAAAGAGGCCTCAGGAGAAACCAACTCTGCCTACCCCTGAGAGTTCATTAACTTTGAAGGACAGTTCATCAGTGTAGCCATGCCGTGGCCACTGTATTTAAAAGTAATATGAGGGGGGAGCAGCAGATGGCTAGATTCCCACGTAGTCGACCATGGTTCGAGTCCTAGATCCGGTGACTTAAAACTCATGATGGGCATGTGTGAGAGTGTGCACTAGATCCGGAAAGGAGAATGGAGGAGAAAGGATTGCAGTATGGCCACCTGCCCTGGGGGAGTGATTTCTCACTTTCTGTCCTCTCCGGTGAGTACATAATCACATTTTAATATAAAACAACAAACCAAAAAATACAAGCAGTAGGTTATAATTTTATTATCAATGATCTAATTCATTACTGCAGATAAGCTCTTTTTACCTCTGTAGAAAAAAGTTTGAGTTGAGAATGCCATTAGGGATTTTTGGGTATCTGTTGTCTCTCTATGGTTTGAGAGATCAGATATACTTTGGGAGGTATAATGCAGCCAGATCATACTTGGGGCCTAGAATAATTTTATTACTTCCTATGTGTCTTGAAAAGGTTTTTAGAAAATGAGTATTATTAAAAAAATCTATGCATAGATTTAATTTTTTTGTTTGCATAGAAATAGATTCACAGTATAATTTCATTTTTCCACAAGCTTTTTGAGGTCCTCTTATAGTTATTTACTCACTGTAACTTTTGCTATTAGGGCATGTAAACTCACTGAAGAGCGAGAGAGAGCGAGAGAGAGAGAAACAGAAAGTAACAAAGCACCCCTTTAGGGGCATGGCCACATCACAATCCTTTTCCTTCATTTTCCCCTCAGGATTTGGGGCATGAATGCACACATGCCTGGCATATTTTTCAAGCCTCCAGGTCAGAATTCAAACCATGCAGTTGGCCATGTGGAATCCAGCCACCTTCACCCCCATGCCACCAACTAGATCCCATATTACTTTAGAAATTTAAAAACAAGGGGTGCCAGCAGGTGGTATGGTGGTGACCTTGCAGCTTGTTTTTTCACTCTCTTTCTCTTTCTGGTGAGCGTGCATGCCCTATAGCAAATTAAAATAAATAAATAAGTAAAATAAAATAAATAATGATATAAAACATTTTAAAAACAGCCACAGCAGGGTTGCACTGACAAGCTTTGAATGAACTTTTTATATTGTATTGCATTATGAAAAAACTATGCATAGACTTCAATTTTTTGGTTTTTGGCACTGAAATGAATGCACTCTTTTTTTTTTTTTTTTTTGGAGAGGTTTTTGCTATAGGGCGCGTGCGCTCGCCAGACAGAGAGAGACATAGAGACAGAAAGCGAGAAATCACCCCCCCAGGGGGGATGGTCACGCCGCAATCCCTTCTCCTCCATTCTCCTCTCGGGATCTTGGGCACACACGCACACGCGCCTGGTGTGAGTTTTAAGCCACCGGGTCTGGGACGTGAACCACGGTCGACTACGTGGGAGTCCAGCGACATAGTCATTATGCTAACTGCTGGTTCCCAAACGCACTCTTTAATTCCATTTCCCCACAACTTGTTGAAGTCACCTTGCATTTCCTTGGCTTTATTTTGAAGTTAGGCTAAAGCTGACCATGTATTCTCTTTGCATCACACTGTTTCTTCTCTAAGAGGACTTGGGCATTTCTGGATGCACCATCTCATCTTCACGATGCCTCTCCATACTACCGTGGGTGCAGGTTAAATCGCCTTCTCTTACTAAGCTACTCATTGGAGTAGAATGTGTCTGTTCATTGAAACCTGGGTCCTGGCAGTCACTCCGCTCAGATTTTCTTCAGGTTGGCCAGCAAGGGGCACTAAAGCCTAGCATCTCTGCCTGTTTCCTCCCAGCAACAGAAGTTTCAAGTAACAAGAAAATGGGCAAAAATCTGAAACTGTGCCTTTTAGAATCATTAAAAAATAAACGACACCCCCCCCCCCCAAACTGGTGGTGGCTGCGTTGCTATTTTTCAGGGCTATTATTTTTTAAGTGAGAAACATTCTGATCAGGCAGAAGGCACCAAAACAATTGCAAATACAGAGTCCTTCTTGGTTTGCTAGCCGTAATTCTCCTGACTGGTCAATATTATTAGGTAAACCGGCAGAATCCTGTCATCGCTCTTCTGTGAATTACTGCATTTTATTCTATCCAGAGAACATAATGGTCTCACCACGTAACAAGTTCCTAAAAGGATGAACTACTTGATATTACGGTGACAAGCCATTATTAAAGAGGCTTACTGGTTGGTCTTTTTTCCTTGCCTTTAAATTTTGCCTGCCTATTTATTTCCATCAGCGCCTAAGGATGACTCTTTTATTGTTTCAAATAAAGGCTGCAATCTATATGCGAGGCACACACTATGAATAATTCCTTGTCATAACAAGGCACGGATGTCCTTCAGACTGGCATAAAGTTACCGAAGCTGTTTAGGACTTGGTGACAGGCTTTGCCTCCTTTCATTCTTTTTTAATTTCGTTTTTATTCAGGCTTAATCACATCAAGGTATTGCAACACTAAGAATGATAGAATTCAATAACGAGCCCATAAACCTGGAAGCAAGTACCCATTATGATTTCCAGTTCTAAATCAAAGAAATAGTTTTTAGAAGCTCTGTCCACTTATTAATATTATAGAAATAATGCTCGTAAAGGGAATACATTTAATATGAGTGCTCAATGGCATGCCATTGTATGATATTCCAAGTATCATTCAATTTTTTTTTTTTCCAGCAGTTTGCTCGGAAGGTGTAGACATTTTTGGACCTAGCCATTTGCAGCATGTGAGAACTGGATGTTAAAGTGGATTGTATGCTTCTTTCGTCTCATCACAATCTCTTCCCTCAAATACAATCCTACACCTCAAATGGCTGATTACTTAAGAACCCTTAGGAAGTTTTAGTTAAACCATGGATACCTCAGAATATGGCCTCTCATATTTCTTCTTCTTTTAGCCAGAATTGGAAATTGGGATTGCAGAGCAAAGCTTTGTAGGGACTGAGACGTATCTCAAGCCTGAGATCAAAATGAACAAGAGGAAGGAAAGATTGATTCCAGGTTTTCTGTTTTTTTTTCTTTAGAGGTTTTTGCCTTAGGGCACATGTGCTCACCAGAAAGAGAAAGACAGACAGTGAAGAAGGAAAGTGAGAAATCACCCTCCAGGAGGAACGGCCATGCCACAATCCCTTCTCCTCCCTTCTCCTCCTGGAATCTTGGGCATGCACGCACATGTGCCTTGCGTGAGTTTTAAGCCTCTGGGTCCGGGACTCAAACTGTGGTTGCCCATGTGGGAATCCAGCAATGTAACTGCTATACCATCTGCTGGTCCCTGATTCCACGGTTTCTCAACAACCTAAGGTATTCTGATACGCCCAGGTGTTATGTTTCTCTCCTCTACCTGGGCGTTTCTTCCTTCTGACCCTGGAGAGATAGATCCACAAACCATCAATGACTGACCAGTGAAGAGCCAGGTCCTGGAGTCAGTTTGCAGGGTTCCAGTTGGCTGTTCGACTAAGCAAGTTACTTAACGAAGCCTCAGTTAATTCTTTTGTACAGTGAAGATGCATGAACACATTTGACAAATATTTATCAAAGGGTTGCCAAATGCCAGGCACCATTCAAAGCACATACATGAGTTTCAAGGATGAGATGAGAGATGAATGGAAGGCCCTTAGGACTGCAACAATAAATGCTACTCATTGTTATTGACGGAGAATCTACTGTGAGCAGACGCTATGCTATGTACTTCGGAAAATTAGCTCAACTCTGCCTCAGTTTTCCTTGTTTGCAAAGGAAATTCTTGTCACGTCTAGCTGCTGTGAGGTTTAAATGACATTGTGTATATACACTGACCAGAACATTGCTTGGCATGGAATACGTGACATATAAACGTTAGCTGTCGCTACCTTGGTTTTTCAAGTAAATGTTGTTATCGCCACTTGAAAGATGTGTAACCGAGGCTCAGGGAGGTAAGGGACATTGGGCAAGGTTAAATGGCTCAGGGAGGTAAGGGACATTGGGCAAGGTTAAGTGACTGTACATTGCAGGCTGGTGCCTCTGCCTGTCTGGATCCAAACTCTATGGATTTCCTGCTATGACTTGGGGCTTCCCAGAAACACTGGACACTCCGCTTGAGATCACACAGGTTATTTATTTATGTTTTGAAAGAATTATTTTTTATTTAATTTGATTCATTATTTTATTTTTTACTTTTTATTTTTTTGAAGTTGACCAGAAAGAGACAGAGAGAGAGAGAAGGAAAGTTAGAAAGCAAGCTGCCAGGTCCAGGACTCGAACCGTGGTTAGCTATGTGGGAGTCCAGCCGCCTTAACCACCACACTACCTGCCAACTCCAAGATCACACAGGTTATTTACACAAGAGCCCCCTTACTGAGTTGATATGCTACTCTTTTGTCCCTCCAGCTCTATCAGCTCACGTGTGTGTGCATATGCACGTGTGTGCTCGCTAGAGAAAGGGAGAGAAAGCACCTTCCAATGGGCCATGGCCATGCTACACTCCCTCTCCATTTCTCCATTTTGTCAGGGTTAGGGGCATGCACGCACACACGCCAGGCCTGTTTTTCAAGCCACTGGCGTCAAGATTCAAACCACAGTTGGCCGCGCAGGATCTGGCTCCTATAACTGCTAGGCCATAAGGCTGGCCCCATTCCATCTCTGACACGGGGGTGAGAGAAAAAGAAAGGGGGGTGCCAGGAGGGAGAAAGCATTCTCAGCAGGGGTTCACTGACCCGTCCCCCCAGTTCCAGCCTGCTTTGGCTCATGGGCACGTATGTGCCTGGTGTACTCGGGGAGGTTTCCGGACAAGAACTTGGAACCCTCCCATGTGGGTCTGTGTCCTGGAGCGACATGTTACTGCTGTGCCACTGTGCAGGCCTTTAGCCTGCATCCTGGCAAGCAGTGTCTCTTCTCTGCCAGGTTTGCATGACCCACATCATCACCCACGGCTCTAGGATCTCTGTGCTTTTTGACAGACGGTAAGTAAAAAATGTAAATTTATTTTTTCAATTTGCGAACCTTTTCAGAGAAAAGGTCATTTTGCTGGTTTGCTTGTGTAATCCTTCAGTCGGTCATTCAGTCTCAGTTATCATTCCCTGAGAACCAGTCTACACTAAGTGAAGTGTTCCTTATTTTGAACCACATGCTACGCGGTTTCATTATGTAAACTATTGAATCCTAATTATAGACCTTGTAGAAATTAGTCGGAAAGGACAGAATGTGGCAAAAGACAAGGCACGTTTTCTTGTATTAAACATTCCCAGTGGTTGTCAGCGACTGTCAGAAGAAGATAGTTCTATCAACACTTCACAGCGTAAATAAGGAGCGTATTTTTGCACAGTGCCCTTTGTATATCTTCCCCCTGAGAGACGCACGGCTACAAATTACGTAGAAATGCTTTAGTGCCACCAGAATCTCCTTCTGAGACTCACGGGGAAAAGTGGCTGCTTTCCTAAGCCATTCTTCTTGCTTGATGAGCTTGAAAATGTTGTGAGTGTCCCAAAGAGCAACGCGACACCAAGCTGAGGGGGAATTTGTGAGAAGCGAAGTTCCATTCCATAGTGAAGTAGAGTAATTGCACCATACACGCACACACACACACACACACACACACAAAGCATGAACACCCCCCTCCCCCGACCTAAATTAGGAGGAGATAGATTTAGAGACTTTGGGGCCAGCAGGTGGCGTGGTGGTTAGGGCGCTGGACTTCTATATGGCTGACCATGATTTGAGTCCCAGACCTGGTAGCTTACATTTTCCCTTCCTCTCTCTTTGTCTCTGTCTCTCTCTGGTAAACACATGTATCCTATAGCAAATTAAAAATAATCATAATAAATAAATAATAAAATAAATAATTCTTTAAAAATTAAATTTGGAGACTTAGGTACTTATGGCAAGAATTCTATAGTTTATGTCCCCACGGAGCTGTACTTTTTTTTTTTTTAATTTGATATAGGGCACATGCACTCATGGGGGAGAGAGAGAGAGAGAGAAAGGAAGCATCCCCCAGTGGGAATGACGTGACCAGGCTGCAATCCCTCCACTCTCCTCTGGATGGCAGCAAGCAAATGCATCCACACATGGGGTTTGGGATGAACGCTGGCTATGGCCATGGAAGGCTTACTCTCCCCTGGAGAAGCTGCTCTTGCCAATACTTTGACTAGTGCCATCACACCGTCAGGCCTATCCATCCATCCATCTATTTATTTATGCATTTAGGTATTTATGTGGTTGGAATCACCATGCCACAATCTTCCTGTCTTCCACCCTGCCACAGTTGGTGTGTTCAGGCCACTCTGTGTTCTGTTCTGAACCTTAGCCTTCCATGCAGCTCTGGCACTGTGTATGGGTGTCCCACCACCTCGCCACTGTGTCTGGGCCCGTCCACTCTAGGAGACAGGTGTATCAGGCTATCTTAGCCTGTCATCATTATAACATGTCATGGGACATGAATTTCTATTTTTAGCTCCTCTAGGGCTTCCTATAGTGTGCTGGTCATTGGGCTTTAAGGGTCTAGTCCCCTCTGCTTTTATATATATAGAATATGTGTGTATATATATATAAATTTTATATATATGTAATTTACATTTATATATAATTTATATATATATAATATATATAAAATCACTCAAGGTTTCCTCCATTTGCCAGAGAGACAGAGGGAGACAGGCAGAGAGAGAAAAGGACACGGCACTGGGGTACAGTCATGTGCTCCTGCTGCGATCCCTTCTCCATTTCTCCCTCCCGTTGGGGTCTGTTGGGATTTGGGGCCTGTCTGCACAGGTTTTTTAAGCCTCTGGGGCTGAGATTTGAACTGTGGTCAGCCATGTGGGATCCAGCTCCTTTAACTACTAGGCCAAGGGCCTAGTCTTCTGGGAAGTTCTATTTCTCAGGACAAATGAATAAACTGGCATTCTAGTTTACTATTATTTTAATGCCTCTCTTAGTCCCCCTCTGAGAGACAATCTATACTAAAGTTTTGGAGTCTGTGAAGTTGAAACATGGCAAAGTGACTAAAATAAAAATTCTGTCTCCAGGGATAGATATGCCATTGCATTCTCCTTGACCTTCTCTCTTTCTTTTCTTTTCTTTTTTCTTTCTTTATTTTTTTTTTTTTTTGAGTTTTTCTTTGCCATGGGCACGTGCACTTGCAAGACAGACAGAGACAGAGAGACAGAAAGTGACAAATCACCCCCCCCCCCAGGGGGGATGGTCACGCCGCAATCCCTTCTCCTCCGTTCTCCTCTCGGGTGTGAGTTTTAAGCCACCGGGTCCGGGACTCAAACCGTGGTCGACTATGTGGGAGTGCAGCGACATAGCCATTATGCTAACTGCTGGTCCCCTCCGTTATTTTCAATAGCACTTTATGGGCAGCATTTGTTCACTAGATTGCAAAGTTCTTTTTTTTTTTTTTTTTGGAGAGGTTTTTTTTTGCTATAGGGCACGTGTGCTCGCCAGACAGAGAGAGAGTAAGAGAGATAGAAAGCGAGAAATTACTCCCCAGGGGGGATGGCCACGCTGCAATCCCTTCTCCTCCGTTCTCCTCTCGGGATCTTGGGCACGCATGCACACACACACGCCCAGTGTTGAGTTTTAAGCCACCGGGTCTGGGAGGAGAATCGCGGTAAACTTACGTGGGAGTCCAGCGACATAGCCATTACGCTAACTGCTGGTCCCTAGATTGCAAAGTTCTTGAGGGGCCATCTATGTTCCAAATACTTAATACAAGGGCAGAGCACAGTGTAAAGGCTCAATAAGTATGCGGTGATGAATAATTAGATTCATAAAAAGCTGATGAGGTGTGGTCAAGGCAGCAGGACTATGGTTGACTACGCTGTTCGAGTCCTGGACCAGCAGCTTGAAAAACATGCCAGGTACATGCGCATGCGTAGTGGAGGGGAGGGTGTGACCATTTCCCATAGGGTGTGCGTTCTCTGTCTCTCACCGGGGAGAGCACGCCCCCTCTGGCAAATTTAAAAGAGAAAATATATGATATCAGAAGACTAGAAGCAATGCAAACCTTTAGTTAAGTTTACAAATCATTTTCTTTTGAACACATTTCTTTTTTCATGACTAAAGTCTCTATAATACTTTAGGGGCTGACGTTCTTTTTACCTGTTTGTTTTCAGGTAGTATCAGGTATATTATGAGACTGACCATGGTTGATATAAAGTAATTTCTTCCTAAAAATATTTTCCTTCCCACTTCAGAATAATCCCTTTATTGTTTTATATCTATCATATCTGTAAATATTGGGGGTGGGGGGTGGAACTCCTTTTGTTCTTGGCACTAAAAGCCAGTGATGAGAAGCTAGTTGAATCAAGAATAAACCAGTCCCGGGATGAATCCTTTTATTGAAGAATGTGTGAAATCACACACATGAATGGTATCGATGCTATCACAGATCACACTCAACACCTAGGAAAATGTACTATTTGTTTTTAAAACACCCACAAACCGCTATCCCATTACATTAAAAATTTCAGACTGCAGTTAAAGGATAGCAATTCTAATGGGAAATAGTCCTTTAAAAAATAGCGCACAGAGGAAGCTGCATGTAAAGTACATTTTATAATGGACTTATATTCCCAGTTAGATGCTAATATTTTATAAAAAATATTTTTAAAGTCACCTTTACTATAAAATTTGACATTTTTAACTGGTGTGGCATCTTAATTGCAGTTATTTAAATTTAGTAATGGCGCATCATTAATTTGTCCATGGTCTGTCTTTATAGCATGATTTTGCAACAGGTTGGTTGAATCATATACACCTAAGGATCAAATCATTAAATAATACATGCACAGAAAAAATACAGAAAAAATGCATGAAACTAAATGATGATAAGAGAAATAATAATGAAAAAAATAAAACCTCTACTTATTCATAGCTATACATCCCTGTTAACTGTCATTTCTTTTCCTTCCTTTTTTTTTTTTTGTTTTGTTTTGAGGTTTTTACTACAGTGTGCGTGCGCTCGCCAGAAAGACAGAGAGAGACAGAGAGACGGAAAGCGAGAAATCACCCCGCAGGGGGGATGGCCATGCCGCAGTCCCTTCTCCTCCATTCTCCTTGGGATCTTGTGCACACACGCACATGCGCCCGGCATGAGTTTAAGTCACCGGGTCTGGGACTTGAGCTGCAGTCGACTACATGGGAGTTCAGTGACATAGCCTTTATGCTAACTGCTTGTCCCAACTGTCATTTCTGATCCTATTCTCCTGTCAGCCCTCAAAGATATGGGTGATCTATGAGAGAAAGAGAGAGAGATACAAAGTGTGACTATGTTAGGAAAAAATAGATGCCTCACTGCTTAATTCTTGTTTTCTCAAACTGAAAATCAAAACCAAACTATGACATTCCATCCCACTATCATAACGTCTTCTCTAAGAAAAACTAATTTCTTAAATTATGATGGACTCAGTCAGTTCGTAACTTGCCTTACTAAAGGGACGGAAATAAGCAACAATGTAGTTATTATGGTATATTAATTTCTTTGTGTTTAATGGTAATACTGTTTCCATAGCAGCCATCAATTCTGTTAGACTGACACTTTGTGTCTGGAAGGTAAGAGAAGAAACTTCTCAGCCTCAAGCAGAAACCTTTGGGTTTCCACCTTTGTATCACTTTTCAATTGTGCATAATGACAAACAGTATCCATGCTGTAATGTCAAGAACTGATTTTATTAGCAACACCTACAACTTAACTACAGTGTCACCTTCACATCCATGACAGAACTGTGCCTGGGAGAGAAACAATCATTTGGAAATCGTGTTTGTGTGGAGAGGGAAGGGACTTAGTGCTGTTTGTTTTCATAAGCAGAGAGGAAGTTATCAACCCTGCAGATTCTAAAATTCTAAACCTCAAGAGCTTTCAACATTTCCTCTTTAAGGCTTCAGGCAGCTGTTTCTCTTGGGAGGGCTCCTAGAAGCCAACTGAGTTGAACATGGAGTAATGGAATGTGAGTTTGAAAAGGAGTGTGGCGTGAATACACACACACACACACACACACACACACACACACACACACCCCCCGCCCCACAAACCTGTGAGGCGCTCGCCAGA
>NW_006159932.1:359334-380483 GCF_000334495.1 Tupaia belangeri chinensis
ACACACACACACACACACACACACACACACACACACACACACACCCCAGGCCCTACAAACCTGTGAGTTGCTCGACTGAAGTTCTTTTTTCGCTGAGAGCCAGGCAAAGCAAGAAACCACTCAGTCAAGCAGAGTGACCTTTGTCATGTGGTTTCTCCAGGGTCTGCGCTTCTCAGAGCCCCATGGTAAGGAGCCTGAAGCAGCAGCCACAGACACACGACCCCCGGAGAACAGCAGCAGCTGCATGACACTGCACCGCGCCTTCTCCAAGCTGTCATGTGAATGTATTGGTCCCGGTTAAAGAGATCACAGTCCTTCAGTCCTTCCTTCTAAGTTGCTCTGCTTCCCTACAACACAGTCCTCTTCCTTCATCAGAGCTACAAACAGGTCCTCAGCACCCAGGGATTCTGACCCACTCTCCAAACATGTCGTTGAAACGTGTATCGTAATAACCATTCACAATACAACAGTTTCCTGTCTCTAGGTGTGTTCATTCATCAATGTGTGGACACAGTATTCTCCTAGGGGTGTCTTGTTGAAGCCATGGGAAAGGCCATGGCTGTGAAGAAAGCGAGTCCCCTCTGCAGGGCAGAGAGATACTTCCTGTGGTAAACATGCAAGGGAAGGGACCAGCAGTTGGCATAATGTCTATGTTGCTGGAGTCCCATGTAGTCGACTGCGGTTCAAGTCCTGGACCCAGTGGTTTAAACTCACACCAGGTGCATGTGTGTGTGTGCCCAAGATCCTGAGAGGAGAATGGAGGAGAAGGGATTGCGGCGTAGCCATCCCCCCTGGGTGGTGACTTCTTGCTTTCTGTCTCTCTGTCTCTCTGTGTCTTTCTGGTGAGCACGTGTACCCCATAGCAAAAACCTCTCCAATCCCCAACAAAACCCCTCCATACCCCCCCCCCCCCCCCCAAAAAAAAAAAAGCCATGCAGGGGAACATGTGTTTGAGGACTGGAAGTCAGAACATAGCAAGTGGTTAGGTCTAGTTTTTCACAGTTGAAGCATCCTTCCGGACCCTGCAGGGCAGCCGAAGAAGCCTGGTCTGGGGCTAGAAGGGAAGAGGATGGCGAAGCTCACACTGCAGGCACAGCGTATAGCTGCGTGTTCTGCTATTCTTTTTCCTACCCCTAGTCCTTTAGTAAGGTCCTTCTGTGGGTTCCAGCCTAGTCTCAGTGTGCTCTGGGGACTTCAGAGAATGGGCTCAGGTCAGCAGTTGAGAATAGGGTTAGGTGGGGCAGCGTCCCCTGAGCCCAGTGTGGTTGTCACAGAAGGAACTCCAAATCGCAGCCACATTAGCCCACAGGCCTCCCAGGTGGCAAGTTTTCCTGCAGTGCATAACATGTCTTATTTGGAAAATCAGGTTTTATTTATTTATTTATTTATTTACTTTATTTTATTTTTTAGAGAGAGATTTTTGCTATAGAGTGCTCGTGCTTGCTAGAGAGACAGAGAGACAAAGAAGTGAGAAATCACCTCCGGGGGGGGGGAGGGGATGGCCATTCCACAGTTCCTTCTCCTTTCTTCTCTTGGGATTTTGGGTACACATATACACGTGCCTGGTGTGAGTCTGAAGCTGCCAGGTCCAGGATTCGAACCACAGTCGACTACGTGGGAGCCCAGTGACATAACCATTATGTCATCTGCTGGTCCCTGTTTTTGGCTTTAAATTACCAGAGGGCACATGTACTTGCTACAGAAAGACAGAGAGAGAGAGGGAGGGAGAAGTAGCCCCAAATGGGCCAAGGCCATACTGCTCTCCCTTCTCCTCCATATCTGCCACCCGTTGGGATCTGGGGTACTCATGCACATGTGCCTAGCATGTTTTCCATGTTGCCAAGCCCAGGACTCAAAAGGTGGTTGGTCACGTGGGATCCACTCCCTTAACCCCCAGGCCATGGGGTTAGCCTGTGATCAGAGTTGATTTTACTAAAAAAGTGGGCTTCTTCTATGTCTCCCTCCAAAACGTAGGACTGGTCATCTCTCACACACATAGAAGGCTTCAAGGTGGCTGTGACGACGGTTCAGAGAGCTGACGGCGAAAACCCACATTAAAGCAGAATTCCAAGACTCCTGACCACATCCAGTTCTAATTCTCCCGAACGCTCTGCCAAAGGAAACACCCTGTTTTCAGGGGGCGGTTAACATATGGGCTTTAGACCATTGACAGGGGATGAAAATAGCCTCTAGTGAGTGGCAACAGGCCAGGAAGTACAGATCTGTACAGTAGAGAGCCACAGCCCCTGGTCCGAGAGGGAGAAGCCATTTTTCTTCTATTAGTTTGGACTGGTCCACAGAGGAAAACCTCACTCTCTCTCCAAAAAAAAAAAAAGAAAGAAATACTGTCTTGCTATAGTTGAACCAATGGTATATGGGGTCCTGAGACACTCATAGTATTGTCCACCAAAGAAAAGAGATTTGAATACAACACAGGGCCAGCCATGGTGGTTAAAGCAGCTGGATCCCACCTAGCTGACTCTGTGGTTCAAGTCCCAGACCCAGCAGCTTGAAAAGCACTCTGGGCACATGTGCGTGTGTGCCCAAAATCTGGAGAGGAGAATGGAGAAGAGATTGTGGTATGACCCCCCTTCTCCCCCATGAGGGTGATTTCTCACTTTCCCTCTCTCTCTGTGGCAAGCATATGCATCCTACAGGAAAAACAAACAAAAAACTTTTAAAAAATAAAATGCAAAATGTATTTGATATAGTAAGGGCAACCCTCCTTCTGGAGCAAAATACTAGCGGTTACTGAGGCCATTCCTTAACCTGCAGATCACCTTGCCAATGATAACCTTCTGCTGGGAGAGTCACAGTGAACACGGCGGTGCGAGGGGCACACGCACTTGGCCTTGAGGAGGGGTGAACACAAGAAACTGAAGTCTTTGTTGTCAGGGGAGAGAAGCTGAAATCACTTGGGTATGAAAGTGTTCCCAGGCTAGTTCCAAGCTACCAAAATACAGAGTCCAAAGACACTCAGAGTCTCGTAAAGGATCTTGCCAAGAAAAAAATGGAACTTTGCCTTCTTGGCTTCCAAAAAGAGGGTTTCCATCCAGGTTCCCACTGGAATGGAGAAGCCATTCACACACTTTCTCACCCTTGCTGGTCTCTGAATCACAACGACTTCATTTGAGTTAGTTATTTACAAAAGGAAAATGGTCCATTAAAATGAGGCCAAAGACAAGTCTGCAGGTAAAAAGAAAAAGAAGGTCAGTAAAAATAGCAGGATATAAAATCGCATGACTACGAAACTGGAATGAAAATTAAGTACAGAAAAAAGACTGGCAGTAAATAACACAGAAATGTTAACGGTGGTTGTCTAATAAAATAAAACGAGCATGTTTTCTATAATTAAAGTGCTTCTTTGGGTAAATGAATAAAACTTATTCTTCTATTCTTATTTAAAAATAAATCCATGGAAAAGAAAAGGCCTCCATTCTAACTATCCCTTCGCACACTACTGGTCATGTCCTCGCCAGCTGCTTGCTGATTATCTGAATTTAGCAGCATCAGCCTAGCTGACTACACTTACTCCTGAATTGTTCTCCATTATTTAAAAATGTCTCTCTATAGAAATAGAAACAACCAAGGCATCAAGAAACTTGGACTAGCTGATGGTGTGGTGGTTACGGTGCCTGGATCCAACACGGCTAACAGCACAGTGCGAGTCCTGGACCTGGAGGAACATGCCAGGTGTGTGTATGTGTGTGCCCAAAGTACCAAGAGGAGAATGGAGGAGATGGGATTGTAGCATGGCCATCCCGCTTGGGCAGGGGTGGGGGGGACTTTCTCATTCTCATTCCCTTTCTCTCCAGTAAGCACACATATCCTATAGATTAGAACAAAAAGACAGGGACCAGCAGGTGGCGGAATAGTTACATCGCTGAACTCACAGTCGACGGTGGTTTGAGTCCTGGACGTGGTGGCTTAAAACTCATGCTGGGCACACGTGTGTGTATGCTCAAGATGCTGAGAGGAGAACAGAGGGGACGGGATTGCAGTGTGGCCATCCCTGCTGGAGGGGGCGGGTGATTTCTCGCTTTCTGTCTCTCTGTCTCTCTCTTTCTCTCTGGTGAGTACACTTGCCCTATAACAAAAATCTCTCAAAAACAAACAAGCAAAAACCAAACTAACAAAGGCTGCTCTTGATCATTTCTTTCTATCAGATTTGAAATCATAAGATTTAAAGTGATAATCCACAGATGGGAGTCTGTGTCATAATACTTTCGACCCAATTCTCAGTTTAACAAATAAAACCCAATGTTTCCCGAACGTCTGTTGTGTGCTAAGAATTAAGGTAATGCCCCAAATACATTACCCCCTCGAGTCCTCGCAGCACCGCGCAGGTAGCTCCTGGAGCGAGCGCCGTGAACAACAAAAAGGTCGAAGCATGGATGGTTAAGTTACTTCCCGAAGTCACAGAGCTAGTAAGGGGCAGGGCAGATTTGATCCCCAGCTCTGGGACTCCAGAATCTGAACTCTTTTATTCTTTTTTTTTTTTTTTTTTTGCCAGAAGGCAGGCATGTTCACCAGAGAGAAAGAAGGAGAGAGGGAAAGCTTGCACGTGCGTAGCCCCTAGTGGGGTGTGGTTATGTCACAATCCTTTTTCCTCCATTTCTTCTTCCTGCCAGGATTTTTGCACACATACTCACAGTGTTTTCAGGCTGCTGGGGCTTGGATTTGAACCATGGCCGGCCCTGTGGGATCTAGCTCCTAATGTACGGTGCTTAACCACAGTTTGCTGCGGGGCTGGCTTTGGGCATGACGATCTGAACCATGAAGCTTTGCTTTGCAAAGCTCTGTGATACTGCAGCTTACTCCTCTGATGACTTTCCAGCACTCCAAATTCTCTCTCTTTTAAAAAAAATTATTTAATTTTATTTATTATTATTTAATTTGCTACAGGGCATGTGTCCTCACCCAAGAAGAGAGAGAGAGAGAGAGAGAGAGAGAGAGAGAGAGCAAGCCACCAGGTCTAGGACTTGAACTGTGGTCAGCCATGTGGGAGTTCAACACCTTAACCACCATGCCACCTGCTGGTCCTCCCAAATTCTCTTCTTAGGTAGTGATACAGAGCATAAACACCTGCCCTGAAATTTGACAATGGGCATACTCCTGTGGATTTCTTAGACACAATTCAAGGAGGTCTAAAAGTCTTGAATTTTATTTAAAAAAAAAATAGGAGATGCCATATGCCTAGCAGTTTTTATCTCAAAGCATGTATTTCAGGACAGTTCTGGAAGTGTTGCACAACTGCAAAATCTGTGCCTCCAGCACTTGTTCACGTCCCTATGTTGAGAGGCATTTGAATTATTGGGGGTCTTAACTCAGACCCGATCTAGCTTTTCAGCTAGGTTAAATGACTTGCACAGAACCTGGCAACTAGTTAACAACATGGCCAGGAGGAGAAGTCTTAATTCCTATTTTTGGACTCTCAACTATTTCTTCATCTTCATCCCCCAAACAGAGCAATCTTTAATGGAGCAGGAACAGTTCACTGTATATCTAGACTCCGCTGGGTCTAATTCCAGTGGACACCCCCGTCAACTGCCTCCCCCCATGATGGGCCTTAAATATTTTACAGATTTCTTAGAGCTTGCCAAAAACAGGTCTGTGGAGAGTTTTAGAGGTTTTGTTTGTAAGACAGGAAAAGAGATAAAAACATAACCTAGAAAAAAATTGGTGACTACGTAGGCAAAAATAACGATACGGGAAATTAAATCCGCCTAGAGGTCTGTAACTGATAACTCTCCCTGATCCCAGCAGGGAGATATTTTTCTTTCATGGGGAGCACAGAATCACTGCCCATGCTTTTTCTCTTTCTCTGAAGACTATCTCTTGCCGTTTTCAGCTCAGGACAGATCAAGTGACAACAAACCCAACTGGGGATTAAAATTTAAAATATCTTCCTTTCTATCACGGAGCGAAGCCTTCAGCTCCAAGCTGGCGGACGCTGTGAGCTGCTTGGCCCGCTGAAGCCCACACGCAGGGAAACGCATGTGTTGTGAGGAGACCTCACCCCCGAGCCCCGCCAGTGGCCCTGGGTGTGGGAAAGTATTCCTTCACTCAGGGAAGGCAGCCCAAACTCTGAAAACCTCATCTCCTTTTGCCAAAGAGCCAGCTACAAGATTCTGGGTTCCATCACTATTATTATAACTGTAGAGAAAAAAAAAATGACTTAATTGTAAACTAATGACCTCACCCTAATAACTATGTTCTAATCATTTCTAAAGAAAGCTGCCTGATGTGTCCCTGCCAACTTGCAAATGAAACAAATGCCATTGGAACGTGATTATATTCATTAGTAATTATTCCATGAAAACAGGATTTGAATTTCTCCACTTAACCCCCAACTCAAACTGCAGGGCAATCTCAAGTGAGGTGCTGATCCACTGAGAAAGTTTAGCCTCAGGGTATGACCATCAAGCTTTCCAGTCCTAGTGAGACAGTGGTACAGGATAAAAGGAAGAAAAGAGAAAAGAAAGGACGGTAACTTTATTTATTTATTTAGGGACTTTTTTACTGCAGGGCACATAGGCTCGCCGGAGAGAGACAGAGAGAAAGGAAGTGAGAAATTACCCCCACCCCCCCGGAGGGGTGGTCATGCCACAACCCCTTCTCTTCCATTCCCCTCTCGGGATTTTGGGCACACACACCCACGTTCCTGATGTGAGTTTCAAGTCGCTGGGTCTAGGACTTGAACTGCGGTCGGCCATGTGGGAGTCCAGTATGTAACCATTATGCCATCTGCTGGCCCCAACAAGATAGATATTCTTTTTATTAAGCATAAGAATTACCTAGCTAAAAATCTGTGAATAACATTTCTCTGATTAATATTGATTTTTTTTTTTTTGTTCATGAGGAAGAATGACACAAGCTATAGACATTAGTGTTACTGAGACATATCAATGTTTTGAAAGATAGGACTGAAGAGGATTTTGCAGAGGGGGCATGAGGGCAGGGGCAGGGGCTGGGGCTGGGGTGTGGGCGCCCGCTGGGCACTGCCACCGGCCTCTCCCATCTGATGTGTGCATGAGTGCTTGGGTGCAGCTCAAGGCAGGACGGAGTCCTGTGGGAGAGCTGGGAGTTGCCCAGGCATCCCAGTGATGCAGAAGAGTGAATGAAGAGCGTTTCTGCAAGTAGGAAAAAGAACAAAAAGTCCTTTTACGGAATGACAACATTTCCTAAAGTCATTTCACAACCTTCTTTGAGCTGATCTATACATGCCATGGTTCAGAGATTGATTAGCAAATTTCCGCTTTTACAGATGAAAGGATTGAGAGGAAAAGCCCGGAGATGCTGCTACCGTAATTTGCCTGAGATTGATTGGCAAGTCTGAGCAGGACCTGGAGCAGAATTTAAAATGGCTGATGCCTGCTCCTGAGCTCTGACGATGGAAAGGAGTCCAGATTTGGGAAAAGAAAAAGGTTAAAAGAGATAAGCTTCCCTTCCACATGGTCCTGCCACTTGGGCTTCTTTGAAATCTGTGCTCTGAGTCCTGAGAAGGTACAGAGCTGGACATTCATGGACTCTCAGCCCTGGATTTTCACCCCCTGCAGGAAAACACCCGTATGCCAGGTCAGGGCCAGAGTCGGCGTTGTGTATTCCTCTCAGGAGGACCACACTGTGTGATGTTATTTGCTTTGGAAAACATCAATGCCCTTAGTATTTAGCCGTTATTATTGATATTTGTGAGAAATAGTCCATGTGTGTGCATGCATGAGAGAGAGAGAGACAGCACAAGCCATCACAAGCCCCTATAGAACAAACAACTGTCACCTTAAACCAAGAAAGTGCATCTTTCAGTGAAACAAATTATGCTTATCAGTGAGCACAAAGCCCTATCTTAAGTTGTGAAGCCACTCAAAATAGGATTTAGTGATACAGCTGCTGTTTGAATGTTTGTTCTTCCTAAACTCATATTGAAATCTCATTGCCATTGTGACAGTATTAAGAGGTGGGACCATTAAGAGGCTATCATGGGTGGGATGAATGTCGTTATAAAGGGGCAAGTTCAGATTCAGCCCTAGTGGCATGGGCAGTAGCCTGCTGACTGGCAGTGCTGGAAGTCACAGAGCCAACGGTGGGTTTGGATCCTGGTTGATCTGAAACATTCTGGGACGCCGAGAAAGATGGCAGGGAATGGAATGTCTGTGGTGAGACCTTCCAGAAGGTGCTGTCTCTCTCTCTCATGTATACACACACAGGGACTGTTTCTCATGAATATCAATCATAATAAAAAGGCAAGTTCAACCCCCTTGTGCTTCTTTCTTGGCCTCCTACCTCCTGCTACATGAACATCTGGCCTTCCTCCCCTCTGGAGGACAGTGTTCAGGGCACCATTTTGGAAGAAGAGAATGACTTTACCAGACTCTAAACCTGCTGCCATAGGTTTTTCAGCCTCCAGAGCTGAGAAAATACATTTGTTGTCTTTATAAATTACCAGTCTGTGCTCTTCTGTTACAGCAACACAGAATGAGCTGAGTCAAGTTCGAGTAATTTTTTCAAAAATGAATGATATATTTGGGGGGTCTGGCAGGTGGTGTGGTGGTTAAGGGTGCTGGACTCCCGCATAGCTGACTGTGGTTCAAGTTTTGAAACTGGTGGCTTGCTTTCTCACCTTCTCTCTCTAGTCAAATTTTTAAAAAGTAAATAAATAAATAAAGATTAAAAAGGAGAATTATTAAAAAAAAGAGAGAATTATTTATTTGGAACCAGCAGATGATATAATGGTTATGTTGCTGGACTGACCGTGGGTTGAGTCCCAGACCTGGAGGCTTGAAACTCATGCTAAGTGTGTGTGTACGCATGCTCAAAATCCGAGAAGAGGATGGAGAAGAAGGGACTGTGGTATGGGCAAGCGTCTAGGGGGTGATTTCTTGCTTTTGTTTCTCTGTCTCACTAATAGAGACATACTCTATAGCAAAAATCTTCCTCTTTTTTCAAAAAAGAATTATTTATTTCATTTGATCAATTATTATTATTTTTAATTTGACCAGAAAAAAACAGAGAGAGAGAGGAAAGTGAGAAAGCAAGCTGCCAGGTTCAGAATTCCAACCATGGTTGGTCATGTGGGAGTCCAGCGCCTTAATGACCATGCTACCTGCCAGCCATGAGTTTGAGTAACTTTAATTCTGAATCCTTAACTAAGCAATTCTTTCTTTCTTTCTTTCTTTCTTTCTTTCTTTCTTTCTTTCTTTCTTTCTTTCTTTCTTTCTTTCTTTCTTTCTTTCTTTCTTTCTTTCTTTTTTCTTTTTTCTTCAGTTTTTTTTTGCTATAGGGCACTTCCTGGGAGAGGAGAGAGACAGAGAGAAGAAAAAAATGAAAAATCATTCACCAGAGCGGATGGCCATGCTGTAATCCCTTCTCCTCCATTCTTCTCTTGGGATTTTGGGCACACACACACACAGGTCTGGTGTGCTTTTTAAGCCACCAGGTCCAGGACTTTAACTGTGGTCAGCCTTGTGGGATCCAGCCGCCTTAACCACCACTCCGCCTGCTGGCCCAGCTAAGTAGCTCTAGTCAGGCATAACAAACTCATAGGCCAGTGGAGCCGCTGGTGCTTTGCACATCCAGTGTCTGTTTCTGCTTCCACCTGACCTTAAGCAGGCCCAGCTTCCTGCAGTGACAGCTTTCCCCAGAGTGGCTTTTAGGAGCTATTTTTGAGCTGACCCATATTGATTGTTCCCTAACTCACAGAATATGGAGGTTGAGTCAGTAAAGAGGAATGCACCGAGTTGGAGCAGATGTATTAAACACATTTTTAGACAGAATCTACTATACGGGGGATCTTCAAGAAGTTCATAGAAAGATACATTTTGAAAAACCTCTGCTGGGATTTCAAAATTTGGGGGCACCAAAATCACTTTTACTTTAATTCCATACTCCCATGAATTTTTAGTCTCCTTGTGTGTTTCCTAATCCTGAACAGTGCCCAGAACTCAGAAAAAATCCCTTCATTTCGGGCTGGCTCTGTGGCTTGCTGGTTAAGGCAGCCAGGTCCCACGTGGCTGACCAGGAGGTTTGAGTCCCAGCCCTGGAAGTCTGAAAAAGACACTGGGTGCATGTGCGTGCACACCCCAAATCCTGACAGGGTGGAAAAATAGAGAAGGCATTGTAAATGACCATGCCCTTTTGGGGGGTATTTTCTCTCTCACACTTTTCTCTGTCTCTCTCTCTCTCTGTGGTTAGTACACACACCTTCTGGTAAAAAACCAAAACCAACAAACAAACAAAAAACAAAAAACAAACCCCCCAAAACCCCCAAAACAACCAACCAATCAATCAAACAAACAAACAAAAAACCCACTTCTTCTCTCATAGTGTTTACAATTTAGGGTATGTATAGGGTATATTTGTGTCTGTGTATTAGGGGAAGGTTGAGCCAAGTAGTGATTTTATATGAAATATATGTATATATATATAATTATATATATATTATTTTGAGAGAGTGAGCTTTTTTTTTTTTTCCCCCTGTAAAGTGTGTGCTCTTTGGAGAGACAGAGAGACAGAAAGTGAGGGAGGGGGGGATGGCCATGTCATGATTCCTTTGCCTCCATTCTCCTCTTGGGATTTTGGGCATGCATGCACACGTGCCCAGAGTGAATGTTAAGCTGCCAAGCCTGGGACTCAAACCACAGTCAACTATGTGGGAGTCCAGTGACATAACCATCATGCCATCTGCTGGTGCCTTATGTGGTATACTAGAAGGCAAAAGTATTGTGGGGTGAAACTTGGAAAAGGGGATGGGAAGTCTTGAGGTGGGAGGTGATGGATGGGTTCAAATAGAAGGAGGAGAGAAAGCCCAGTGAAAAGGCAAGATGTAAACAACAACTTAAAGGAAAAGTAGCAAGCCCACAGGTCATGTAGGGAGGAGCATTCCAGGCCCAAGAACAGTGAGTGTAGAGGCTCTGAGTGAGGACCACGAGGATGTCCATTTTTGGGGTGTGCCATTCTCATGGTACCCTATAATTTACATGGCACCTTCTGGACTTCTGTCATGACAAGGGAGCAATGGAAAACGTGGCTGACCTGCCACGAGGCAGGGGCATTCTGGGAATGGCAAGGAGGCAAGAGATAGTAGGGAGGAGTCAGGGAGAAAGTAGAGGGCCAGTATTTTCAGCTCTTTTGACGAACTATGTGACAAGCCCAATGGACTATACAAGAGATTTTCAGACAGCCCCATTGCTCATGTCTGCTGGTGGCACGTAGTCTAAGAAAAGCTGGGCTGATAGTGGAAAACAATATGGAGGTTCCTCAAAGAACTACAAATAGAACTACTATACGATCCAGTATTCCATTTCCAGGCATCTACCTAAAGGATAGGATAATGCTCAGAAAAGTGCTTTGCATATCAATGTTTATTGTGACATTATTCATGATTGCTAAGACATGAAACCAACCCAAGTGTTCAAGAACAGATGAATGGATTGAAAAAGTGTGGCACATATACTCTATGGAATACTATTTAGTCATAAAAAACAACAAGACCCTGGCATTTGATAGAAAATGGTCAAATATGAGAGATTTATTACTGAGTGAAGCAGGCCAGGCTATGAAAGAGGGGCATTGTATGTCTCCACTTAATATATACTGACTGCACTCCATGGTAGAGACTAAAAGATTGGAGGACATAAAAGAAAATAGTTATGGACACTGGAGACAGTGAAAAAAATCTACTCTAAAATACTGAATTAAAAAATAATAGTTTATGAATAATTAAAAAAAAGAATGTCTGGGTTGTGTTGTGTCTGGGATACTTGGGTCTCATAGTTAATGCGAGTTCCGTAAGGAAGATACACAGGTGACATGTCTTTGCAAGGCAGGTTTTCAAATCTTCAGCTCTCTAGTGACTGTGAGAATGAAAATTTCTGTCAGAACTGACACCAGTTATGATGTGAATTTGCTATATCACTTGAGAAGATTCAATTCTGCTCGAGAGGACAAGAAAATAAATGGAATGATGAAATCCACAAGAAACCAAGAATGTGGATGGTAAATCAGCTACTACCTTATGTGATAAAACTCGAAGGAATTGCTGTTGAATGTGCACAATGTAATAGAATAGTCAACGTTGAAGAAGATGAATATGTGTATATCTTTGACTTGATTATTAAGCACTGTATGGAAGCTTTTTAAAAAAAAAACACACTTTGGGACCGCAGATGGAGAAATGGTTACATTGCTGGACTCTCACATAGGACACTGTGGTTTGAGTCCTGGGTCCAGAATCTTAAAATTCAGTGCTGGGTGCATGTGAGTTCATGTCCAAAATCCCAAGAGGAGGATGGAGAAGGGATTGTGATGTGGCCATCCTCCCTGGGGAAAGATTTCTTGGTTTCTGTCTCTCTGTTTCTCTGGTGAGTGCATGTGCCCTATAGCAAAAATCTTTCTTAAAAACAAAAACAAAAACAAAAACGGCCAGTTGGGTGTCCATTCAGTGGCATGGTGATGAGGGTGACTGGATTCTACATGGCCAGCTGAGCAGTTTGAGTCCCAGACCTAGTGATTGAGAAACACGGTGTGTGTGTGTATGTGTGTGTGTGTATGTGTATGTGTGCCCAAAATCCTGAAAGGAGGGAGAAATGGAGGAGAAGGTATTGCGGCATGACCATCCCAATTGAGAAGTGCTTTCTCTCTCTTTCTTCTCTTCTCTTTCTCTCTCTTGAGTGCATACATCTTCTGGCAAATTAAAAGAATAGGAAGAGCAGCAACACTGTACCCCAGAAAGATGTCCATTGACTGTATGTAAAGCAGAAATCTTAAAGAAAAAAAATTGATGTATAAATTATAGAGACAGAAATTTAGTATAAAGTAAGACATAATAAAAATAAAGGGAGAAGCCAGCAGATGGTGTAATAGTTACGTCTCTGGACTCTCATGTAGTTGATCACAGTTCAAGTCCTGGACCTGGTGACTTAAAACTAACGCCATGTTAGTTGTGCATGCATGTCCAAAATCCTGACAGGAGAATGGAGGAGAAGGGCTTGCAACATGGCCATCCCCTTTGGTGGTTGATTTCCCCTTTTCTGTCTCTCTCTGTCTCTCTGGTGAGTGCAGGTGCCCTATAGCAAAAATCTGCCTTTAAAAAAGAAAATCAATCAATCAATCAATCAATCAATCAATCAATGGAGTAAATGGAGGGTCAGCAGGTGGCATGGTAGTTAAAATGCTGGGGGTGATTTCTCACTTTCTCACTCTCTCTGGTGAGTGCACACACCCTACAGTAAAAACAAACAAATGAAACCAAAATAGAATAAATGCAATATTTTATGGACTAAACAGGAATGTTACTTATAGACAGAAGTGGGTAGACATGTCAGTTCCTTCCCCCTTTTGATACAGCAAAAGTGTGTTATTAGCCCGGGGAACCTTCAGTCTGTGGGTCCCTTCACTCCATCCTCAACTCCGGTCCCATAATCACATTGTAACTTTAGAGAAACAGACATGGCGTGTGGAGCTTTCATACCTCAGAGCTCATGCATCAGAATCGGGGTGCTGTAACCTATTGCACCCTACCCCTGTGAGCTGCCCCAGTCTGTCCCTTGGCTCTTCTCTGTGTATTTAACTTCATAAACTGTGATTCCAGCCTCTCACCTTGGTCTGTGTGCCTTCCTGTTCCCTGACTTCCGGAATAGCTGGGAATCCTTTTTCAGCAGCTGCCATTTCTACCCACACCCGTCAGCCCATAAGGGTGAAGCCCAGTGTACTCTGGTTGCCAGCAGCCATATACTAGGTTATTATTTTCTGAATCCTGGTATTTATAATGAGAGAGCAAGGTCCTTCAGAGCCCTTGAACAGAAGAAAGTAATTTTAAAATGTAAAAAGAAGAAAACTAGCCTACAGTGTCTCTGCATGTATCTTTTACATTTTCATTAATTGTGAAAGACGTTTTAAAGCTTGACTGACTTCATCTACCTGTACATTTAAAATAGAGGTTTCTAGCAATGACATGTAACTAGCCACGTGGGAGAAGCCAAGGTCATTTTGCACTGGGTAGGAGCTCTTCTCAGAGTCAAAGCCCTGATTTGCCAGTAGTCTACTATCTGCATCTACTGTTACTTACTGAATGCAATTGTTAGAAACATGTTTGTGCTGGTCCCTTGAATAAGAGGGCTGAAGTAAAAGGAGTCGTGGCTTTGACTCATCATCATATGTAAGAGGAACCAGGGAGCCCCTGGACGTGTTGTTATAACCTGGAATCTGCTGAGTTTACGTACAATTTAGACATATAAAACCAAACTAAATTCATATTGAAAAAATTACATTGTTTCTAATCAGTTTTATATGTTCTGGGAAAAATCATCATGCTGGAAAAATGAGAGTTGTCTCTCCCAAACTGAGGTGGTCAGGAAGGACAATAAGGGTTATAGTAACAGAGAATATCCTTTCGATTAGAGATATTTTATTTTTCTGATTTTGTCTTTTCGTTCAAGGAGTTGATTACATCTGACCAGATGAAGCATGTGATTATATAAGGTTAGCAATCAGCTACCCTCCCCACCCCTTACCCCTGTCTCTGCCACATACACATACCAACTGGCTCTTTAAAAAAAAATTAATTTTATTTATTATTTTAGAATTTGCTATGTACTCACCAGAGAGAGAGGGAAAGTGAGAAAGCAAGCCACCAGGTCTGGGCAGTTGGCCATGTGGGAGTCCAGTGTCTCAACCACCATGCTGCCCGCTGGCCCCCAAAAATTGCCTTTTAAGATTTTTGTTCTTTGCAGAATTTAGTTGCATGATTAAAATCGCCTCCAGTGACCCTGGGGTGTGGACCTTTGTTTTCATTAGATGCCTCAGCCGAAGTCATACAGCAGAGGGCCTGAGTGAGGAAGACAGACAACGCACACATTGCCAGGTGCTGGTTATTCCCTCTCTCCAAGTGGATTCCATTCTACTGCACTTTGGGCCAAAAATAGTTCATGGATCCATTTTAGGGCAAGTTTCCGATGCTAGAGAATGCACCTGCCAGGTTCTCCAGCTTCTTAGTTGGCTTAGCTCCTGCGCCCTACACCCCAAGTTGGCTCAGCCAAGCCCAGATAGCCCAGAGTGAGGCCGAGGGTCCTGCCAATCCAGAGATGGCTTGTGGAGACCTCGACAATGGAAAGCAAGTAGAATATTCCGTGTAAACACACACACTTCCTCCCTCACCCTGAAATTCATACTTACAAACCACTTGAAACAACTAAAAGAAAAGATTTACTAAGTTGCTGATTATTTGCTTAAGATTTTTTTGTTGTTGTTGAGAGGTTTTTGCTATAGGGCACGTGCGCTTGCCAGAAAGAGAGAGACAGAGAGACAGAAAGCGAAAAATCATCCCCCAGGGGGATGGCCATGCCACAATCCCTTCTCCATTCTCCTCTCGGGATCTTGGGCGTGCACGCACATATGCCCAGTGTGAGTTTAAGCCACCGGGTCCAGGACTCGAACTGTGGTCAACTACATGGGAGTCCAGTGACATAGCCATTAAGTCAACTGCTGATCCCTATTTGCTTAAGATTTTTAAAATACATTTTTTCCATGGGAGAGATTCCCCCCTACCCCCAAGGGCCTTCACAATGCAATCCACCCCCAGTCCTGGCTGGCCTGGATCACAGGCACCTGAGTGTGTCCAGTGGGCTCAGGGAGGCCTGGGACGAAACCCAGATTTTCTCCAACATGGTCTAGTTGCACTATCATAGCACCACCATCTACCCTGGTAAGATGCTTTAAAGAGACTGCAGCTCAGGATGTACATTTCAGCAGAACTAAAGAATTTGTACTGAATTTGGTTTTGTCTCCAACTAAACTTAGGATTTTGCAATTAACTTGAGTGGTTCTTCTTTTATAGCGAATAAAAACTTCCTCTCTCTTTTTTCTTTAGTTTGCTATAGGATCTGTGTGATCACCTGAGAAAGGCAGAGAGAGAGAGGGAAAAATCGCCCCCAAGAGGGATTCTCCTATCAGGATTTTGGACTTGCACTCACATGCACCTGGCTTATTTCAAGCTGCTGGGTCTGGGACTTGAACCGCACAGTTGGCCATGTGGGAGATGGCCACCTTAGCCTCCATGCCACTTGCCAGCCCCCTTTCCTCTTTCTAATTTTGTTCTCTTTCTATTGGATCAGATAAATGAAGAGGCATGTATATGTTTTAAATGAACATGTGATTCATTGCTGAATGTCTTTCTCTCTCTTGTCTGTTAGTATCATGAAGGCAGGAGATAATTCTTTCTTGTTCCTTCCTGTATTACCAATGACTGGCACATAGTACATATACTATTATATACGTAATATTTATTTATACACACTTGTTATTAATTTTATTTATCATTATCATTATTTTTTAGTTTGCTACAGGGCTTATGCACTCAAGAGAGAGAGAGACAAAGTGAAAAAGCAAGCTGCCACGTCCAGGACTTGATCCATGATTGGCCATGTGGAATCTAGCACCTCAACCACCATACCACCTGCTGGTCCCCATAATATTTATTTTTAGAAGAGATGGATCGATGATTTAATGGATGAAAAAGTAAAGGGAAGGAAAGGAAGAATAAACAAAGTTGGAAAGCGCGAATCTGACTGAAAGCCTCCCCGCTGTCTTCTGGCAGATGACAGAGCAAGGAAGCGGGATTGCAGCATGGCGCCCCAGAGTACTGAAAGGTGTACTGACTTGGGCATCAGATAGAGTGGGTCTCAGTCTCTGCTCCACTCCTGCTGGTGGTTAACTATTACACCTCTCTGAGCCTAAGTTTCCCCACATATAAACTGAAGTGAATACCAGCTGTATTAGATTCTGACATTAATATATGATACATAAGAGCTTAAGATAGATGCCGGGTCCTAATTCTGAGAAAGGAAACACTGGCGAAATGCCCATTTCCCAGGAGGCACTGACTTCCAGAAATCTTAGCCGCATACGCCTACAAGTTCTGGATGACGTGCCCTAACCGAAGGATGGAAAGCTAAGTACCAAGTTTTCTGGTTTTCCTCCCCACCCATTTTGGTTCAGAGATTTAATACCTGTCTACAGCCATCTCTCCGTGGCCTATTCTGTCTGTTGATCTAAAGTGCAACTCCAAATATGGTCTTCTGCATAGTTCCATACTTAAGCAGCTCAAATTCAATAAATCTGACTAACACCAAGTGCCATGTTTCTTTCCAAACTAGTGTCTCTGCTCAGGTTGCCTTTTTGTTAATTTGACTTTCATTATCTTAAATTCTAAGTTCAACATCATGGAAATGGCTATCATTAAAAAACATTGTTAGGGACCAGCAGTTAGCGTAATGGCTATGTTGCTGGACTCCCATGTAGTCAACCGCGGTTCGAGTCCCGGACCCGGTGGCTTAAACTCATGCCGGGCGCGTGTGCGTGTGTGCCCAAGATCCCAAGAGGAGAATGGAGGAGAAGGGATTGCGGTGTGGCCACCCCCCCGGGGGGTGATTTCCTGCTTTCTGTCTCTCTGTCTCTCTCTGTCTGTCTGGTGAGCGCACGTGCCCTATAGCAAAAACCTCTAAAAATAAAAAAAACATTTTTAAAGATTTTATTTATTTTTTTTCTCCATGACAAAAAGAGAGGGTGGGAGGGATGGAGAGAGAGAAGCTAGAGAAGGTCTTGATACCATGATCTGTCCCCAGCTTCAGCAGCTCCAGATTGTGGACATACGTGCACTCATTGTACTCGGGGGGGGGGGTGTCTCTGCACATGAACCTTGAGCCTCCTCATGTGGGTCAGCCTTGCGGAGTGTTACATTTTACCTCTGCACCACTGTACAGCCCACAGACGCAGCTAGAAGAATGATCAAGTCATGACTTCTTGAGCAAGTAGGCTTGAGCCCCAGTCTGAACATAGACACTCACTGTTGAGTGGATCAATTTCATTTACATCCACCAGAACTGTAATTCCCATTGACTTTATATTTCTATTAATGGTTCCTTCTGTCTTGACAGCATTAATGCTTAAAACCTCAAAGTCATCCTTGGCAATGTATTCTTTTCTTTTTTTTAGTGAGAGAGAGAGAAAGCAAGGTGCCAGGTCTAGGACTTGAATTGTGGTCAACCATATGGGAGTTCAACACCCCTAACCATCATGGCACTGCTGGCCCCCGGCAACATATTCTTAATGACCACAGCAAGAAAGTTCAATGGCTTCTGTTCTTCCTTTATGTGCCTTATGATATCAACGTCTCTTCTTACATCTGTCACCTTCACTTTTGCCCAAATCATGCAGATTAAGACTATGGACTTTGGTGTCAAATAGAACTGGGTTCAAGTGCAGGTTCTATTACTTTTCAACTGTGTATTTCTAGATAAGTTTTAAATGCCCTAAGTCTCTTTCCTTATCCCAAAAGGGATAATCACTTATCTCATAGGGCTGTGGGATTAACCGAGGTGATGGCTAGTGACCATAGCCAGTCCTCAGTGCTATCCAAGACCTTATATCACAGAGTCAGATAAATATCATATCATACATCACATCATCTTTCGTCCTATGCGGAATTTTTTTCTATAGCATTCCTGATGGATGGGTCATTTGGCCTTCACTTGAATCTTTTCAGAGATGGATGGGCCGGAGTGTGAGAAAATCTAAATTACCCAGTTAAACATGGACAAAGGATCCACACTGATATTTAAAAGGTTAAAATAAAAACCAAAGTATTGGACAAGGAGCCCGTGAAAAGACACGCAACATAGTTTGTTATTAGAGAAATTCAAATCAAAACCACGTACGCCGCGCGTGACACCCACTAGGCTGGAATAGACTTTTAACAAGCGTTCACAAGAACTTGGAGAAATGAAAGCACCTCATTCGCTGGTAGAAATCTAAAACAGTGTAGCCTCTTTAGAAAACTGTCGATAGTTCCTCAGGACCTTAGAGACAGAGTTAGGATCTAGCGACCTAAGGGATACACCCGAGAGAAATGAAACGAAATGAGTGCAAAAACGTATCCATGGCCCATTATTGATAGTAGCCACAGGGTGAGAATAGCCCAAATATCTGCCAACTATAAATGGAGAAAATAAGCGTGGAATCCTGACCACGGCACCTGTCCTTTAGCAGTCATCTTGAAGCCATGAAAAGCCAGTGTGAACACACAGCCCCCATGCCCGGGAAGGCACACAGAAAAGAGAAGATACTGTCTTCCTGATGACACAGTTGAGCCATGAAATCGTCTAGCCCTGCGGCCACCCCACTTTGAGCCTTCTTGTTTTGAGCGATAATGCATTTTCCTTGCTGTTTAGACCACTTCGAGCTGAGTTTTCTGCTACCAGCCGCCTAAAGCATTTTCACAGATAAAAGTAGATGCAAATGCACATATATAATGAGTAGCCTGACTGATGAATTAAATGTATATGTAGGCATAAATTACCTCCCTGCTCCATTTATGACTGTCACATTTATTTTTACTTCAGGCAAAAGCAACTGTGGAATTAGGAAATTTCAGGGTTGCAAATAAATATCTGAATTTATGACAATTAAAACATCGATTTACTATCTAGTGGTATTACGCTAAAATAGAGTACACGCTTACTACTTTATTAACTGCTTGAGCTGTAAGAAGACGTCAAATAAACCAATCTGTCTTTTAGTTTCTTAATAAAGAAAAATCTGATGTTGAGGCCAGTGTTTCATTTTTATCGCTGGAATAAATAGAGACTAGTCATTGCAATCAATTGCCTGTTTGTTTCCCCCCAAGAGCTCTCCCTCAAGCATACATTACGTATGGAGATGAGTGTGGGTTCCTTTTCACACTGTCCTTTCTTCTAAACTACAGTTTCTCCATTGGGTCTACTTTGAAATAAAATGCAAGCAAAAATGCTAAACGATGGCTATCAGAAAACAGCTTTCTCTAAAAATGAAAAGCCAATTGTCTTGCAAATATTTTCTTTCTCATTTGCAGTGTTCTATTGGTTACTTTGGTATGGTCAAAGCTTCTGAATATTTATAAAGATTTCTTAGTTTTTGGAGATCGACCAGAAAGGCAATAATACACTCATTGGGCTATTATTTAGCAAGTCAACCTTTATCTTAAAAGGACACATGGTGGGGACCAGCAGATGGTGTAATGGTTATATTACTGGACTCCCACGTAGTTGACCGATGTCTGAGTCCTAGACCTGGTGACTTAAAACTCATGCTGGGCATGTGTGTGTGTGTGTGTCCAAGATCCCAAGAGGAGAATGGAAGGGAAGGGATTTTGGCATGGCCATCCCCCCAGAAGGGTGGTTTCTTGCTTTCTGTCTCTCCAGCGAGTATACATGCCCTCTAGCAAAAATCTAGGGAAAAAAAAAAAAGGACGAATGGCAAGGAACTGCATCTGTAACAAATCTAAATGTGCGCTCTTCATAAAGGTACTTCTGCGCCTCTATCCATAACCTTTGTTGTGTTGAGGAGCAATTAGGAACACAGTTATGATGGGTATCTGAGGTGTGTGGGATGGAGGAAGGAGACGCAACACTGCTGAAAAATGGATACTCTCAGGCTTAAGGCACTCACAGGGTTTCTTCCACTCATGACCAGTGGCCCCTTTTGCTCTATTCACCTTCTAGTTTGTTCCTTCTATCTTTCATTTTTAATTTTTAATGTTTATTCATTTATTCTGAGAGAGGAAGAGAGAGAGAGAGAGAGAGAGAGAGAAAGTGCCCAGATGATCATGGGCATGTGCTTGCCTGGCTCACTCATGGAGGTCTCCAGATACGAACTGGTAACCTTCCCATGTCTGTGTTTTACTGCGGTGCCACCGTCTGGACCCAGTTCCTTCTATCTTAACCTCTAATAGACAACCATAATATTTCCTTCTATTGGCTTCCCCTTACTGCCAATCTTCAGTGGCTTTTGGGGGGTTGGTAATAAGAAGCACCCTTCTGCTGGTCTATTAGGAAGGAAGAGGGATGCTGTGGGGTTGCAGCAGGTCACTTATACACAGGCCCAGCTTTTCAAAAGGAATCAGTTTGGGGACCAGCAGTTGGTGTGATGGCTATGTTGCTGGATTCTCATGTAGTCGACTGTGGTTCGAGTCCTGGACCCACTGGCTTAAACTCATGCCAGGTGCATGTGTGTGTGTGTGCCCAAGATCCTGAGAGGAGAATGGAGGAGGAGGGATTGTGGCGTGGCTATCTACCCTGGGGGGGGGGTGATTTCTCACTTTCTGTCTCTCTCTGTCTTTC
>NW_006159932.1:380504-399632 GCF_000334495.1 Tupaia belangeri chinensis
AAATCCTTCAAAAAAAAAAAAAAAAAAAAGGAAACAAAAGGAATCAGTTTTGATATTCTTGACCTCCATATATACATTTTCCTAAAATGATCTACTTGAGGGTTTACTTGGTTCATAATTGTTTCAAAAACATTTTAGTAAAATTGCTCTTATCCGTTTAGAAAAAATACAAGTATATTCACCACTGTCCCAAATCTTACTGTCGTATCTTGCCCAGAGGTGTGAAAATGGATTTTTAATTTATTATTAATATTATGATTTTAGCATATTTAAATAGTATGTATCATTATTTTAATAATATTTTATAATATTTACTATTAATAATATTGTTAGTATTTTTTAAATGCCAGAGGGCATGTATTTGTATGGGGGGGAGAGAGAGAGCATTCCCCAACAGGGCCTGGTCACACAGCAATCCCCTTTTGTCCAATTCTCCATCCCATCAGGATCTGCGTTTTTCAAGCTGGGGGCCTAGACATGAACCCTGGTTGGCCATGTGGAATTTGGCCTTTCCTGTGGAGTGCTTAACTGCTATGGGCAGGTCCTAAAACCTTTCTATCATTCTCTAATGACAATGAGGGAAAGAAGGGAGAGCACAGTGAGAGAGAAGGAGAGAAAGAGAAAGAGAGAGGATAGAGACAGAGGGAGGGAGAGAGAGAGAGAGAGCGAGAGAGAGAGAGAGAGACAGAGGTTCTGACAGGGCTCATGACATTGTAGTCTTTCTGGCCCCGCCTCCCAGCTAGCTCAGACCACAGGTGTTTGCTGCCGTGTCCGACCTGTTTACGCTGGGCTGGGCACCAAACTCTCAGGCAGCCGTGCAGTGCGCCTGCTTGTTTGTGCCATGTGACTGGGCTTTTTTCATCTTTAATGACAGACTGCAAGAAAGGGAGAGACTGTAGAAATTTCTGCAGAGCTGAACTAAGGTATAAATAGAAATAATAGTTGGGGAAGGCTCCTCAACTGGCTTACGAGGGCAACTTACACACGAGCATTTTATCTTTCCCTGTTTTATACATAATTCTGTAAAAACTCGGTGCTAGTGATATTTTAGATCATGTAGAATTAGATGCTCTTGGGCCAGCCAGTGGTGTGGTGGTTAAGGTGGCTGGATCCCACACGGCTCACTGCACATTTTGAGACCCAGAAGCTTGAAAAACACGCCAGGCACTTGTGTGTCTGTGCCCAAAATCCTGAGAGGAGAGGGATTGCATCGTGGCCTCCCCCTTGGGAGGGTGATTCCTCACTTTCCCTTTCTCCCTGTCTTTCTCCAGAGTAGTCAGAGTTATTGACAGTGATCTTTTTCCATGCAAGTGGAATGTTTTGTGGGTCTACCAAACTTTTTCATGGCATATTTGATCTACAGATCAATATTTTAATGTTGTTTCTTTTATATTTGTCATGCTTTATTCAATAATGTAGATAAAGTCTATTCTTTCAAGTCAAATCAAGAGGTTTTTTTTTTTCATTTTAGATTTTTGCCACAGAGTGTGTGCATTTCCCAGAGATAGACAGGCAAAGTGAGAAATCATTCCCCAGAGGGGTGGCTGTCCCTTCTCTTCCATTCTCCTCTCTGGACTTGGACACACGCACACATGCCCAAAGTGCTTTTGAAATTGCTGGGTCTGGAGCTTGAACTTCAGAGGTGGCCATGTGAGATCCAGCACCCCAACCACCATCCCACCTGTTGGCCCAAGAGTTTTTTTTTTTTTTTTTTCAATTACAGTGATCATCATCTCATTTCATATTTTCTGTCTCCTAATAACGAAAATAAACTTACTTAAAGTCATCACAGAATTTTAGATCTCAAACAGGAAATGGGAGAGTTACAGGAGCAGACATTTGTAGGAGACGGAGGTGTGAGATAGTTTCCATAGGGCAGGCGCTACCACACCTAGTATGAGATAATTTCAAAGCTGTAGTTGATGGATCAAGAATTCCTCCACATACGGTCACTTCTGCCTCTGTGGGATAAAGTCCTTTGGTTGAGTTCACTCTTTTTTTTTTTTATAGTTTTATAGTTCTATGTTTTAGAATTATTTTAATCAATTAATTAATTTTTAATTTGACCAGAGAGGGAGGGGGAGAGAGAGAGAGAGTGAGAAAGCAAGTTGCCAGGTCCAGGACTCTAACCGCAGTCAGCCGCAGTCAGCCATGTTGGAGTCCAGCACCCTTAACCACTATGTCACCTGCTGGCCCCTTGACCTCATTTTTGACAGGAGTGACAATTTTATCTGCATCTTTACAAAGGGAGGGCTTTCCCCCAGCATAATTAGAGATCTGAAATGTTTATTACACAGCACTTTGACACTCAAAGCCTTGTTGTGAGAACCTGGTAAATGTTAATTTGTTACAATCCTAATTACAGTCTTCTGACATTTGGGGAAACTGAGAGAGGAAGATGACCCAGCTAGACAGAGAAAACTCTCATCCTAACCCAGATAGCCTGGCTCTCTGTCCTTCTTAGCCACTGGGCTCAGGCCTCTCCAGGAACTTTCTCGATTTGGGCGTTTTCCTTAGGAAGATCTCAGGATCCTTCTACAATATTTGCCTTGGCCACACCCAGAAGGGTAACTGCCACCATCTGAGGGTAATGATAGCATTTAATAATATTTGTTACTTTCATCTGGGAATCAGTTTGCATGCACAGTATTATTATCCTCATTACACAGATAAGGAAAAAAGAACAGAGATGTCGTTAAGTGCAACAAGACAAAGCTGGAAACGGAAGGCCCCAGCTCTGTGATCTAATCACACGGGAAGTTTCCATCCCTAGGAATGGCTTAGTTAACAGATTTGGAGAGAGCCAATGGCACTGAAGGGGAAGTTGGCAGGAAAAACTTGAAATACAAAACCCTTTGCATGCAATAATTAAATTCAGAAGGTAATGGAAGCAAAACGATTTTATACACCTCTTCGACATTTCTTTATGTGGGGGACAAGGCATTATGTACGTAGGTATAACCGTCATGTTGGCATTAACTTGACAAACCAGTTACACGCTTTTCAAGAAGGCAGAGGCTAACACAGTTCCGTATCTTGGTGTGAGTTCTCAGCAGCTTGGCCTGCACAGGGGGTTGGAGTGCTCTTGGCCTTAAGTGCCCTTGGTGCCTCTTTCTGGGGGTGTGGCCCCGTTTTTCTTTCCAGCATAGAAGCCTGAAGTGAGAGGGGTCACAGCCCACTCCATTCTGGCACATTCCCTACCTACGAAATAACCTGGTTCACTCGCCTGATTCTTGGTTTTAATTAAGGCAAGAAGGAAAACTTGTGAAATAGTGTCATGTTGGTAGGCTGTTAAAGATTTGTGATATGACCATCTCTGTGAAAGTCCTAATTGTTGATCTGTTTGTACAAACAAGTTGACTATTCATTCCTAAGCTACCTCAGGGTTTCTCTCACCTGGGAATTTGTTTCCTATTGTGGGTCACTGGTGCAGAGGAAGAAAGAACAAGAAATCAAGTTGCCCCTCACTGACAAAACAGACTGGGCTGACTGGTGGTGCAGATTAGCTCGCAAGGCTTTGCCAGGCTGACTCACATGGGAAGGTTCTGAGTTTGTGTCCTGAGACCTCCTTGAGTACCCAGGACCAGGCCAACTGTAGAAGGGCGTCAGGACCCTGTTGGGAGTAATGGCTTTCTCTCTTCTCTCTTGTTCATAAAACAAACAGACAAACAGGGCCAGACTTGCCCCGCTGTGGTTAAGTGCGGTGTACTGGGAGGCAGGCCCCACATGGGTGTCTACAGTTTTGAGCCCCAGGCCTGGGTGACCTGAAAAACACATCTGGCATGAGTGCACGTGCGTGCCGAAAATCTTGACATAATGGAGAAGCAGAGGAAAAAGGACTGTGGTCTGACCACGCCAGTGAGGGTGTGCGGGTGAATGCTCTCTCTCTCTCAAACACACAATTAAGAGGAAAAAATAAACACACACACACACAGTGATCATAGGTTCTAGGGGTGGGGTAAAGCAAGCTTGACTTGCTTTTCAATTTAAGAAGAGAGAGAAATAAAACTTTATAAAGGAAAATAATACTTTTATTTTATGAATAGTGAAAAGAAGATGTGAAAGAAGACGCTGGAAAAGGGAGATAAATAAAAACTGCTAAATCCTCATATGGGGGCGTGGTGAGAATTAAGAGGCGGGCAGAGAGACCTGGGGGAGAGAAATCTTGCAGCACGCAGGCGAGAACTGGGATGGAAAGGCTAGCCCCCTGCTTTAATGGACTTGAACTTCTGTCATTCTGTTCACCACTGCCATCACTGCCCTTTGAAATTCTAATTAGCCAATTAATCACTGCTCACAACCACCACCGCTCACCAAAGGGAAAATTATGCTCTGGGTTGTAGCCAAAGCAGCATCACCCCGGTGTCTAGATGAACTCAAATCAAATCAGTCTTACAGGGCCCCATCCTCCCACCTTAAGAAACTGCAGCAAATTCTGTTAGACTCAGGTCATGTCCAAAATGAAAAGTTCCTGGAAAAACACTGGGTTAAAAAAATCAGAATGGTCACATACACCTAAAACCTTTAAATACAGAGGACTCTTGCTTGGCCATACTTCTGTGTCCTGTTTCAGATCTATGCCGTTCCTTGTGCACAGCTATGCAAAAGGATTTGTGCAAATGGGGGACATAAATTCAGTACGAGGCCAGCTCTGTTGAGACTTTGTCATGTTTACGCCAGCCACAAATGAAAGGAAAATTTTATTTTTAGATTTAACCTTGTAAATTGCCCAAAAGCCATTTTTTTTTTATTTCCAGCTGATTTATTTGAAGAAAATAGGCTTCCATTTATTGGGTCTGTTAATAAAAAAAAAAAAAAATTAAATGACCTCCTGTAGTTTCTGCTGCTATTTATCGATCTCTTTCAAATTTAGCAAGCAATTCAATCTGCACTAAGGCGTGTTGAATGGAATAGACGAGTGTAAAAACGGAATGAATGTTTAGAAAGCATTTTCGAGTCCCAGAAAGTAGCTTTAATAAATGAGAATAAATTAAATTCACATCACTGAGAAAAAAAAAAAAGATGGATTTTGTTTTAATGGGGAACTACACAGAAATAGTTTATTGGATATAGGATCTATGGGCCACTTTAAAGAAGCTGGCTTAGAACGAATTGCTGTTGCGCTAAGGAATAAAGGAGGCTGTCACTGGTAGTCAATCCTGTAACTCTCCCTCCAGAGGCCTGACTTTGAAAATTCCCTTCTGACATCATGAGGTAATTCACTCCTGCTTTTCCCATCCAACCACTGGAATGAAGATGACTGCTGCTAGTAGTTAGTATGGCTATGGTTTGACTGTGTCCCCTCTAAAATTCACGTTGAAACTTAATCCCCACTGTGATGGTATTAAGAGGTGGGATCTTTTGGGAAGCGATCCTCACGAACAGATTAGCACCTTCTAAAAGGGCTGGAGGGAACCACCTAAAGTCCTTTTGCTCTTCTGCTCTTGTCCCATGTGAGGACGCAGCATCCACCCTTCTTTTGCCCTCTCCTCCCTCCTGCTATGAGGACATAGAGTTCAAGGCACTAGCTTGGAAGCAGAGACCTGAAGCGGGAAGCTGCCTATGCCAGCCTGTCTCAAAGGCTGGTACAGGTCAAAGGTGAGGTCAAAAGACCCCCAGTTCAGAGGCACTGGAATGGGGGTATTGTGATAGAACCTGTGACATATTAAAGAATTTCCCATGGAAGAAAACCAGGCCTATAGATCTGTGCATTCAATAGAAAAAGAGCAGGTTTCTATTTATATTCTCCATATTGAAACACTCAATAACTTTTGACCCAACCCCGTCCATAATCCCTACTTGTTAGGTTAATTTTGGGGTGGGCTCTGCTGATGTACCACCTAAGCTGCTTGTCACTAGTTCTTTTTTCCTCTTCCTCTTCCAGTCTTGCTTGGTGGCTGGTTTTGTTTTTCATTTCAATCAGTAGCACGTGATTTCAAGCAGATGTTTTCAAAAGTGCTTGACTTTTAAGCAGAGTGTGTGCAGTGCCCTCTTGACGGTGCTGCTGCACTCAGCCCTGAATCTGGTTTGCAAATGAGGGTGCTGAGGGGCTTGTCCGCCTGGGAACTGGTGAACTGCGAATCCTCAAGGCCCTTGACGGATTTCCTCCAGGGTGTTAGTGCTTGGCCCTGCCCTGGGAGCATCTTAGCATTTTGGACTGGCCACGTGTGTCCTGAGGGATAGAAGCCCAGCACAGACTGTAGGACTGGCAAGCTTCCCATCTGGCAGACCTGCGCTTGAACCCTGCCTCCTGCACACGCTGGCTGTGTATTCTTGGATAATACTCTCAAGTCTCTTGTCTGTTAAAGTGGGGAGGAGGGGACTAAGATGGCGGTGTGAGGATGGAAAATGACAAGGAGATAGAGTACTTCACGTCAATGACTGATGTCTAGTAAGCACCTGGTATGTGCCAAGTAGTAATATCGTTCTTGTCTAGATTTTTTTTTTTTTTGAGAGAGATGTTTGCTTTAGGGTATTTGTGCTTGCCGGAGAGACAGAGAGAGACAGAGACAGAAAGTGAGAGATCACCCCCCAACAGAGGGGATGGCCATGCCACAGTCCCTTCTCCTCCACTCTTCTCTCAGGATCTTGGGTGCACATACATGCACCCAGCAAGAGTTTCAAGCTGCTGGACCTGGGACTCCAACCACTGTCAGTCATGTGGGAGTCAAGCATCCTAACGTTACACATTTGCTGGCCCCCTGTCTAGATTTTAAAACCCTTACCACAGTTCAGTTTTGCTATAGTGTGTTTTGTTTTGTTTTATTTTAGAGAGAGATTTTGCAACAGGCACATGTGCTTGCTTGTTGGAGAGCCAGAAAGAGACAAAGAGAAAGTGAGAAATCCCCGCCCCAGGGGCAATGTCGACACCATAATCCCTTCTCCTCCATTCTCCTCTTGGGATTTTGGGCACACACACACCTGCACCCAGCATGAGTTTTAAGTCGCCAGGTCTGGGACTCAAGCCACAGTCAACTATTTGGGAGTTCAGTGATGCAACCATTACGCCATCTACTGGTCCCATTATAAGTATTTTCGCCCAGTGTTACAGACGAGGCACAGAGAGGTGAAACGACATGCCCAGGTGGCACAGCTGGCCTGGCTTAGTCTCTCCAGCTTGCCACTCGGTGCTCAGTGGCTGGTGTAGTACATCATGGACAGCGTGTACTCTGGGTCAGGTACTGGAGCGCAAGTGCTTTCTAGCTCGAGTTTTCATTGAACTCCCTTCTCTGGGCGCTGGGATGCCATCGCTATCTCTGTGAGAGATAGCAGGGGAATCAGAGAGGCCTACTATGGTCCGAGGGGAAGTCGGCAGGCAGGCTCCAGGTTTGCTTCCAGGCTGGCATCTCAGCTCCTTTTCTGCACTGCAGCCCCCCTGCCCCCCCATTCATGGCTGGACGGCCCTGAGAGGTCATCTCACATAAACGTCCCGGATGCCAGTGGGCTTCCTGGAGGCACATCAGTTGGATCCACGCATCCTGACTCTAGGCAGCTGTTTTGCTTTGGTTCATGGCATCAGAATAACAGTGTCACTTGCCACTGCAAGGAATTCAATACCCTTCACGGGCGTTTTTTCCTTCAGTCACTGTCTTATAATAATAGAAACTTACCAAAGTGAATAAATACTAACACTTCAATTTGCACAAACACAAGGAAGTACAGAAAGCCAAGTAAACAAGAAATCTGGGCATTTTTAAAAAAGAAAATAAAAGTAGTGGGGAGAAAAAAAAAACCAAGCTAGAGAGTGTAAAAGTAGAGACGGGAAAGACATACTGCAAATTTCTTCACGCTCTCCACGCTCTGGAAAACTACTTCCGATTCTGCCCATAGCTACATTTAGAAGGTAGTGCTGGTTGTGGTCCTGCCAGGAACTGGTCTTCCTCTCTTTTTTTTAATTGGGTAATGTTTGGTTGTTCTGTCCCTCTGTGCCATAATGCAATTGCTGTCAGAGCGGTGGAAAAGTCTGGGCAGGCCCTGCATGTGGATTCTAGCTGATTTTACATGTGACCACTACATGGGAGGAGAAAGCGAAATGACACCAATCTCTCTCTCTCTCTCTTGCTAGCGGGCATGTGTGCTCACCAGAGAGAGACAGAAAGAGGAAGAGGAGAAAGCACCCCTCACGGGGCATGGTCATGCTGCCATCCCTTACTTCCTAGTTCTCCCTCCTGGGATTTTGGGCCCACATCCACACCCTGAGTGTTTCTCGGTCCTCTGCGGCCACGACTTGAATAGCATTGTTGATCACTTGGGATCTGGCTGCTGTAGCCAGTAGGTTATAATTCCTCATTAGAAATAAAAAGATAGTTATTAAAATGTTGTTCCTCTGATACCTCCCACCAGGCTGTTTCTTGTTGAGGATCTCATTTTGGCATGTTGGAACCTATTACAAAGTTCCTCTACAGCAACCATGAGGAAAGGCAGCCTGGGCCGGGTCTGTGTCCATCCTCGTAAAGACAGCCTTTCCCCTCTCCAGACCACCCACCCTGAACCAAAGAGCCTACAGCATCACTCTCACCAAGTCGCATGGCCGAGGGCCTCTCTGCAGTGATTTCAACCTCGTAAGGCTGATTGATGTTTTTAGAACGTCTGGCTCCATGTGATGTACACTTTGAAATTTTATGAATGTACCAAGAAACTGAGACTTGCACACTTCAGCCAAACTAGGAAATATATTGATCGGTTCCCTACCGGTTTTGGAATGGGGTTATTTTCTTCTGGACGTGTATTGGATTTCAGTTGGAATAAGACAGGTGGTTTCAGGCTCGCGGCCACTTAAGGCTGACAGAAACATAAAACAAAGCCAGCAGCCTTTCTCACAGTGGCCTGTCCTGGTGTGGGCGAACCCTCTCGGGGTCCTCAGTCCAGCTCTCTGCAGAGCCAGATGACAGCACGGCAGAATCCTCATGGCCATCCAGGATGAACCAGGCATTTCTGGGCTGCTGGGGAGCAGGGGCGTCAGGGATGGGCCTGCGGACTCCCCAGAATGTTTTGTTGCCCAGAGCAGATCTTCTGAGCCCATTCAACAGCAGCGACCATGGGGCAGGGCAGAAGTAGACCAGGCTCCAGAGTGCAAGCAGATCCAGAGAGCACAACCCCTTTGTGTCTAGGTTCGGTGCAGTTCTGCAGAAACACGGTGGGTCCCTCCAGGCTGCCATGCATATGGCAGACAGCGATTCGTAATGGAGGCTCGAATCTCCATAGGAGAATAGCCTCTCCTCTCCCTCACCCATGCACTAATGGCCTGATACCTCAGGGCTGGGGGAAATACCAGACACACATCTTGGAACTCAGTTGTATTTAGGCCCAAACAAGGCTGGAGATGGACCTCGTGGGAGAATAGAGCTGGGAAGTCCTCATTACCCTGACAGGTAACAGTAACAGCAAACGTGTATTGAATTAGATGCTCTGCTAAGTGCTTTACCTGCATTATCTCAACTAATCTTTACCACCCCTTTTTAAGGCTTTTGGCATAGGGCACATGGGCTTGCCAGAGAGACAGAGACAGGGAAAGTGAGAAATCGCTCCCAGCGGGGATAGCCACTCTGCAATCTCTTCTCCTTCAGTCTCCTCTTGGGATTTTGTACATACATGCCCATATGCCTGGCATAATTTTCAAGTCACTGGGTCCAGGATTAGAATCAAGTCAGCCATAGGGGAGTCCAGTGCCTTAACCACCTGCTGGCCCCAAGGTAACACTATTTTTAAATGTTTTACTTAATAATTGAGAGAGAGAGAGAGAGAGAGAGAGAGAGAGAGAGAGACCTAGCAGGGTCTTTCCATGCTGTGAACCTCTCCTCAGCTTTCTTGTTAGCCAGGATCACGGATGTGCCTGTGTGAGGGACATGACTTGTTTAGGTGGTCCTGGTATTTGAACCCCTGACTTTCCCATATGGCCCCAGTACTGTGCAGTGGTAGCCTAGTACCTGTGCCACCACAGCTGTCTGGGGTAATGCTGTCTTTTTTCTTTTCTTTTCTTTTTCTTTTTTTTTTTTTTTTGTTCTATACGCTCACCAGATAGAGAGAGACAGAGAGAGGGAAAGTGAGAAATCACCCCCCACACACCAGCAGGAGGGATGGCCATGCAGCAATTCCTTCTCCTCCACTCTTCTTCTGGATTTTGGGCCTGCACGGACATGTGCCTGGCGTGATTTCTTTCAAACCGCAGTTGGCCATGTGGGAGTCCAGTGCTTTCACCGCCACCATGCCACCTGCTGACTCCAATAACACTATTTTTAATTCCAGAGAATGCAGAATGCAGGGATAATGTGATTTATCTACAGTCACGCACCTGTAAGTTGTGGATTCAAGACTCAAACCCAGATGGGAGCCAGCAGTTAGCGTAATGGCTATGTCGCTGGACTCCCATGTAGTTGACTGCGGTTTGCGTCCTGGACCCGGTGGCTTAAAACTCACGCCGGGCGCATGTGCGTGCGTGCCCAAGATCCCAAGAGGAGAATGGAAGAGAAGGGATTGCGGTGTGACTATCCCCCCTAGGGAGTGATTTCTCGCTTTCTGTCTCTCTGTCTCTCTCTATCTGGCGAGCGCACACGCCCTATAGTGAAAACCTCTCAAAAAAAAAAAAGATTCAAACCCCGGTTGGATTAACTCCAGAGTCCAAGAACTTAACCATTTTGCATTCATCATTTATTCTTACATGTTAACATGGAGAAGCAAGGGGCATACCAGCATTCTGTATGAACATGCCTATTTTTACACTTCATGTCAAAAAAAACGCATGCACCATCAGTTTCTATCAATTACCAAATGCACAACTCAGAAATTGAGCTCAGCTCGGTGTCATGAGCCACGGCCAGCCCGTCAGAGAAAACCCAGTCCAAATATATTACACTTCGTGCAGAGTGACAGAACTGTCATAAAGGTAACCATGTAAAAAACAAAACCTGCCATTATCAACTCTTTGAATTTCTGAGGAGCTGGTTTTTTTTGCGCTTGCTAATGACGCACACACGTCTCTCATTTATCATTTCTAGTTTTATACTCTTGGGAACAGGTTATCCTAACTATCAAGCCAGAGATAGCAAAGACTAGGAAACATTTAGTTTTAGAAAATAATGGCTTCGAACCCTAGTAAATCAAACAGAGCAAGGGGGAAAATAAACTCGACAGTTAAGATGCCAGCTGGAGATTCTTTATAGTGGGGCCTTGACAGGGTTTGCAAGTTTTAGTATTACAGATGATGAAAAGGGATCTGCCTAGGAGATAGAAAGTCTCCCAGCGTGAACAGACAGCAGATAATTACGGGAAGATTCTGGAACTGAAAATGACCCCAGATGCAATCCCTGCTTTCAGCATTGACCAGTTGGTTGATTATAAGAGCAGAAAGGTCAACAGAACTTTAAAAGCTGAATAATACCTGCATGGGTAATTTTATTTTTTGAGAAGATAGAGTTAGCACCATTGGCTTCCACCTCCTCCCATTTTCTTCCAACACATGTATGCACACACACATTCGCATGCACGCACACACACTCGCATGCATGTACACATATGCACACACACCGCTTTGGACAGGAAATTACAGGCTTCTACAGTTATTCCCTCTTGACTGAATTATATTAATTGAGGTGCTCTTTACTCTTTAAAGCTGAATTTTGCTATTAATTTTGTCATAGAAAATGTACTTATCCCCTAAAAGCCCAGAACAGAGTTTTCTGTTTTGTTTTGTTTTAATTTTAGTTTTACTATAGGGTACATGTGCTCACCAGAGAGAAAAGGAAAGTGAGGCATCACCTCCCCACGCTCTGCCTCAGAGAGGGGGTGGCCATGCCGTAATCCCTTCTCCATTCTTACGGGATTTGGGGTACACCTAGACATGTGCTTGGAATGTTTTTGAAGCCACTGAGTCCAGGACACAAGCCATGTTGTTGGCCATGTGAGATCCAGCACCCTAACCACCATGCCACTTGCTAGCCTAAGAACAGAGATTTTTTATTTGGGGGCCATGGATAGAATCCCTTGAAATAGAATAAACAATTCAGTCTGTGGAATTGTATGTTCAATATATTGTGGAGAGGGTCCGTAACTTTTGTCAGATCACAAAGGAATCTGGGCCTCTATGAAGGTTCAAGGTTTGCCCTGTGGCCTAGTAGTTAAGGGAGTCAAATTCCACATGGCGGACTGTGAGGCTTACCCTCGAGGCTTGAAAAGCATGCCAGGCACATGGTGTGTGCATGTCCCAAACCCCAACAGGGTGGAGAAACGAGGAGAAGCGGCTGTGGTGTGACCATGCCCCATCGGGGGGTGCTTTCTCCCTCCCTCTTTTCCTCTGTCTCTGTCTGGCATGCCTATAAGCCCTCTGTCTGCCCAGGAAAAAAAAGAAAAAAAAAAGTTTAAAATTGCTGTCCTAAGTAGTAAGGTCCTCTCATGTATCTGAAAAAACAAAATTAGACTTTAAGAGACATCCATTTCACTCAAAATCAACAATTCTAGAACTTCATGGTGAGGAAGATTCTAGCTCAGCAGTAGTTTCTTTCTTTCTTTCTTTTTCTTTTCTTTTCTTTTTCTTTCTTTTTTTTTATAAAAAAAACCAAACAATTAACTATGGGGTGATGTCAGGGACAGGGACAGGGTCAGGAACACACAGGCACAGGGGGTCATGAGCTGGCCTGGCTTTGTCAGGAGTCCCCGAGGTCCCTCCCTGATGCCACTGCTTGCACCCACAGACCACTGCAGCAGCACGAGTAGCACAGGAACCAGGCTTAGACCATTGGGGTTCGAGCCTCACCCTGTACTTTCTACTGGTTGTGGAGCCTCAGTTAAGTGAAAATCCTTTTACCCTTTTCCTTCGACTACAAAGTAAGAAAAATAATTCCTTCCTTCAAGATTTCTGTGAGGATTAAATGAGATAATGAAGTCAGTGCATGACACACAGTCCCTTTTCTGAAATTCTTAAGAACAGATATGTCTTGGAATTTTGGCTGTGGGGTTTCGTAATTGTAATATATTCCCATCATCCCTATTATGCAATACCACAAGCATCTTCCATAATCAAGTGTATAATTTTTTTCAGAACTGTATTAATATTCGCATTAAGAGAGATGAATCAAGACTATGGGCAGCCTTACATCAATTCAAGACATGATGGATGACTACAATTTTCAGGTTGCAGAGCATCTTTGACTTTGGCATTGAAAACAAGCAATTGTTCAATGGGAAAAAGAAAGAAGGAAAACATTTAAGGGACACAAAAATGGAAAATTATCTGTTGATGATAATGTGTATAATAATATCTTTGACTGGACTAAAATATGGTGTATTCATGCTGAGAAAATTCATTTTTGCAAGCAGTAATGATATATAGTGATTGAATGTATATATATAAAAAAATGGGACCAGCAGATGGCATAGTGGTTACAACACTGGACTCCCACATGACAGATCACGATTTAAGTGCCAGACCTGGCAGCTTGAAATTCATGCTGGATGTGTGTGTGCACACCCAAGATCCCAGGAGGAGAGTGGAGGAGAAGGGATTGCAACATGGCTAACCTCCCTGGGGGGTGATTTCTTACTTTCCCTTTCATTGGCTTAGTCTCTCTCCCTCTGGTGAATGCATGTCCTCTAAGCCAAAAACCTCTTAAAAAGATAATAAATAAAACATTAAAAAATAAAGAAAATAAGCGATTGTAGACAGATATTTGTTCAACAATTGTTGGTCGAATTCTACTTTCTTCACTTCCCAAAATCCTATTAGTCAGTGTTTGCATGCTTGTCCCTGTATTTACCCTCTCAGCATTGCAGCTGGCCTGGTGGTTGAACCTGTTGCTGGGTGCATTTCTCTTACCTCCCTGCTCATGTGAGCCATCTTCTGTTTCCCTGGTGGCCTTCCTCCCGCTGATGCGCTGGGTGGAGACAATCTCCCTCTTCTCTTGGCTTTGCTCTGACCTCCCAAGCCTCTCGGCCAGTGTTCTTGCCACAGTCACACTATTCCAGGGCTTGCCTGCTGCCTCATATATTCTCCAGGAGCCATCGGAATTGCTCCTGCTGACGCTGGTTGGTTCGCTGGTTAGGACACTCTTGCCCTGGAGGTGAGAGGGGAGATTCCTCGGCTCCACTGAAGTATGCTCAAGAGCTGCTTCCAGGTTGCTTGACAGTGACGCAGCAAGTCCTCTTGAGGACAGCACTTCCAGGCTCTCTTCTCCGTTCCAGGGTCCAAGAAGAGGAATGTGGGCTCCAGCATCGACATATGAGCTGAGGGCGATACGTCCAGAGAACCGGGAGGCAGTCATGGCGGGGGGGGGCCCCCCACTGTAACACCTGGCTGTGGGGATCACACAGCTTGATGCTGGTGAGTGGAAAGAGCAGGATGAGACATATGTGGGTTTGATTTTTAGCTCTTTCACATCTTGGGTAAGTTATTTTGCATTTTCTGGGCCTTGGCTACAAAATAGGGCTATGATTTCAGTGTGTGAGATAACCTATATCAATGCCCCAATAAATATCTGGTTTTTTCCTTTATGCCTTTCCAAAGAGTTTTCTGTACGAGTCTGGGATACCCTTTGATTGCAGGAGCATGTTTCCTTCTCTTTGTATTTATTCGTAGCACAGGGTCTGGCCCGTAGCAGTCACGTAATACGCTGTTCAATGAATGAATGAATAAATGAATGTAATTGTTTCTGAAGTTGGTAGAATATCTTTTTGTTTGTTTGCTGTAGGATGTATGTGCTTGCTGGAGAGAGACACAGAGAGAAAATGATAAAGGGAGAGGGACAGCGAGAAAGCACTCTTCTGTTCTCTGGAGCGATGGCAGTGCCAAAATCCCTTCCCCTGCATTCTCTTCTCAGGATTTTTGGGTACACACACACACACATACAGTCTTATAGCAAGTTTTTCAAGCTGCTGGGTCCAGAACTTGAACTGTGCTTTAGCCATGTGGATTCAGTGGCCTTAACGTCCATACCACCTGCTGGTCTGCTCATATTCCATAGTTCTTGACAGTTAATAAACAATTTTCAAAATTTCAAAATACTGAATTTTAAAGATCATGTTCAAAATAGTTCCTATGATTTTGTATAATTTTGTTTGTGACTCTCTAACAATAGAACCAGTAGAAAATACTTACATGTTAACTACTAAAATTGTTAAAAAGCAAATGTCCAGCACACAAGTCACACATAAACTTATCTTCTCAATTCAGCCCTACCTACCAAATATTCTGTGATATAGCATCTGCTAGCAAAGATCAGTCTCATTTTCTTCCTTCAAAGTCTTTCTCAAGATAATCCTCTGGTGTGGTTGCTCTTTTGCAATCTCTGCTGATTACAATGCAGGGCTGGAAAAGTCCAGGTTATTTCATGTTATAAATTCTTTCATATGGCTTCTCTAATCCTCTCTGCTAGGCAGAACTATTTATGGGACCAGGCCATCTTTCTAAGAGCTTCTGTTGGCTTACTTGAGATCCACCTTAGTTCCATAGTTTTCTGACTGATCTTCAGGTATGACATTCCAGTCAAAGCCCTGTCCAATAATGAATATTTCCAATTTCTGATTCAATGCAACAAACATTATTGAACTTATGCAAATAACCCTTCTGCCACAAAATAAAAATACTCCCAAATATTTTCCAATTCCAGAGGTGTCCGGAAGGAAGAAAGTTTGTTTCTATTTAAAGAAACAAACAAGAAAAATATTTTAACAAATTGCTGAACCTATCAACACCTCAAAAGAAGTAAAATGCTTAAATTGGGAAAACAAAGCATAGTAAAAACAATCAGTAATGTTTTATTCAAAAGTCATAAAATTCTATTTCACCAGTTCAGTCTTATGTTCAAACTCTCTTCTGTTGAATATTCAGTGTTACTGTGGTCCAATCTTTCCGTTTAAATCCTGGAAGGTAACATTCAATGTTATTATTGATATTTCTTGTTTCTAGCATTAAATTGGTCATTTTCCTGGTTGCCTTTTGTTCTCTTATTTCTGTATGTGTCTTTGGTTTTCCTGGTAGAGCATTCCCTTCAGAACTTCTTGAAGAGTGGGTCTACTACTGGCAAATTCCTTCAGGTCTTGTTTATCTGAGAATGTTTTTATCCTTTCATTCCATGTGAAAGATAACCTTGCTGGGTATAGTATTCTTGGTTGAAACTGTTTTTCACTTAACACTTTAAATATATTTTCCCATTCTTTTTTGGAGAGAAGAGGTCGGATAACCTTTACAAGTAACCTGACGTTTCTCTCTTGCTAATTTTAGTATCTTGTCTTTGTCTGTAGATATGGTGAGTCTGGCTATGATGTACCTTGGAGAAGATCTTACTGGGTTGATTCTATTAGCGGTCCTTTGTATTTCTTGGGTCTGGATATTTGAAAATACCTCTCTAGATTTGGAAAGTTTTCTTCCAAGATTTCATGAAATAAATGATCAATGCCCTTATTAGTTTCTTCACCTTCTTGGATATCAATTGTCCAGATGTTTGGGTGCTTAATCCTGTCTAGTATTTCTTATATAATATTCTCATTTTGGGGGGTTACTGTTTTTTTTTTTTCCCCTAGATCAGAGGTTTTGCCTTCAACATCCAAGATTTGATTTTCTGCATGGACTAATCTGCTTTTAATACTTTCGAGGAGGTTTTGATTTCCTGAATGGCAGCCTTCATCTCTAGTGGCTCCATTTGATTCTTTTTTACGGTGTGTATTTCCTCTTTCAGATCAAGGAAGAACTTCAGCACCTCCTGGAACTCGTTATCTCTTTTCTCCTGCATCTTCTGGAGTTGATTGCCTCTCAGCTCTTACATCTTGTTTAGTTTTGTCACTATAAATATTCTGAATTCTCTATCAGACATTTCCATGAGTTCTACTGTACTGTCTGTGGATGATGAGGGATTGTTCTTTTCCCTTAGGGGAGACATATTTTCTTGGTTTCTCATATTTCTTGTGCCTCTGCAGTGGTTTCTGGTCATTCTGTGACAAAATCTCTCCTCCACTTGTCTGAATATTTCGGGAGTCTAGAAGATGGAGCTTAGAGCATAGCTTCCCTGAACAAGCCAGGACACATCTCAGCTTTAAAATGACTTCTTGTCTGAATATTTCCAGAGTCTAGAAGATGGAGCTTAGAGCATAGCTTCCCTGAACAAGCCAGGACACATCTCAGCTTTAAAATGACTTCTTGTCTGAATATTTCGGAAGTCTAGAAGATGGAGTTTAGGGCATAGTTCCTTGTATTGTATCTTTAGTTTCCCCTAAATCCAATATTCGCAAATTAGTAAGAGGCCACGAAAGGAAAAATGCCCGAGTCATAGATTTTTGGTTCAAAGAATAACCATAGTCCCCTGGAGTGTGGATAACAAGAGTAAGACTGCCACAAGCTCTTCCAGTCATGTGGGAGTCTAGTGCCTTAATCACCACACCACCTGGTGGCCCCAAGTAGTTCATTTAACCTTAACACTTTCTTGGGTTCAAAAGATTATGATGACTTGACTAACTCTGCAAAGTTTTGCAGACCCCCAGCATTCATCGAGAACTTCACACGGGTTTTAGTAAGATTAAAGACACTTTGGATTTAAAAGTTTATTCTGTAACTCTGTAATTAATTATCTGCCCACTCTTAATAGAGAAGGATCCAAGGTACTTGTAACTTATTAATATAGAAAACACGGTGCTGTTTTGGTCGCTTTTTTTTTTTTTTTAATTAGCCGAAGTTACTTTATCAGTATTTCCTTTGCCCAAGGGAAACATCCCAGGGAAATAGTGTGGCCAACGATGAGAATCCAACACTCTTGGAAGAACAGTAAGGTATATAGTCAGGGGTGCTACTTTCAATGTTAATTTTCAAATAATTCCAACATGCAAATAATTTCCCACTTATCTGAGGCTTATTTTTTAAAAGAATTATTTCATTTATTTAATTATTATTATTATTATTTTTCAATTTGAACATAGAGAGCAAGAGAGAGAGAGAGAGGGAAATTGAGAAAGCAAGCTGCCAGGTCTGGGACTCCAACTGCAGTCAGCCATGTGGAATCCACAGCCTTAACCATCATGCCACCTGTCAGCTCCAATTTATTCATTCTTTTGAGAGGTTTTCGCTATAGGGCACATGTGCTCGCCAGACAGACAGACAGAGACATAGAGATAGAAAGCGAGAAATCACCCCCCAGGGGGATGGCTACGCCGCAATCCCTTCTCCTCCAATTCTCCTCTTGGGATCTTGGGCACACACGCACCCATACCCAGTGGCAATTTTAAGTCGACAGATCCAGGACTCAATCTGCAGTCGACTACTTGGGAGTCCAGCAATGTAACCATTATGCTATCTGCTGGTCTCCCCATGCTTATTCTTGCTATCTCTAAAGAAATTTCTTTCAGAAAAATATTATATGTATGTGTTTTTCTTCATTTTTAGTTGCTAAAGGGTCTGAACTTACCAGAGAGAGATGGAGAGACAGAAAGCAGCCTCCCCTCCCCCCAGGGGATAAGGTCACACTGCAATCCTGTCTTCATTCCTCCATCCTGTTGGGATTTGGGACATGCACTCACTAGTGCCCAGTGTGTTTTCAAGCCACCAGAGCTGGGATTCGAGCCTTGCTCATCCATGTGGGATTTGGCTCTCTTAAACTTTAGGCTACGGGGCTGGCTCATGTGTGTGTTTTCTGAGGGCGCATATTTGTTTTAGCTTATAATAGAATAAAACCAAAGACAGTCTCCAAGAGCAGTCACTGTGACTAGAAGCCAAGCAAGAGAGGATGAGGATCAGAGAGGACGAGGAGTTAGATGAGGTGGAGGGGCGAGACACTCTGCCTGGAACACACTTCCACCATTCTGCTGGGTGTTGCGATGCATTCCTCCCAGAGAGAAGGTGGAAGGTAGAAAGTGCTGCTCCCGAGGCTGGAGATACAGAGGGGTAGATCGCAGAGAGCTGACAGCAGGAAAGGACACAGGGACACAGTGAGGACTCACAGTGTGCACATTCCTCACACTCGGCACGGGTGACCCAGCATGCCTCCCAGAATTGGAGAATTCATTTATACTTAATTAAGCCAAGAATTCCCACAAAAGGCCAATCTCTCCTAATTTCCTTTTTTCTGTCTATTTGCCTTTCATCTCATTCAATATAACCTTGCGTTTGACCTGGGCAGAGCTCGGTCACACAGGCAGCCTCCTCCTTCTCTTCCG
>NW_006159932.1:399802-407494 GCF_000334495.1 Tupaia belangeri chinensis
CTTCCGATAAGAGGGGGGTTTGCGTCAGGAGGCAGAAACAAACAGCCTTTGGTTAATAATGGCCCCTCACAGGAGAAGAGCTCGGCTCTGAGCTGAAGGATATTACAGAATGGCTCCCAGACAAATGTACTATATGAGTTCATCTCGAATCTTCAGACATCAGATTCACAAAATTCAGGTGATTTATACAGTCGCATTAGGTTCTATTAGTATTAATGGGGAATATGCATGTGTATCGATACGCGCATTAGTGAAGACAGGCTCCCTGAAGGGTTTCTGCCTTGGGGGAAGAGCTACTCTATTTGCACCTTCTCCACAGTGGAAATGGAAATAGAATTGGGTCCATTAAATAAACGCTCAGTACTCCATGCTTAGCAGAAAAAGGCTTTATTCTCAAAAATGCCAAGAAAACTATATTTTATACTTCTAATTAAAGGCATTATAGCAAATGGCCATATCTTATTGCTACTATTTATTTTTATTACTGTGTTCAGTCAGTTTCCATACAGTGGGAAGGAACGCTTGTCTAGTGCCTTTTATCCACGTCGAAGATGAAGAAATAGGCAATGTTTGGTGGTGATTTATACAGAGAGGCATTGAAGAAGTAAAATAAGAAACTGTGTCACAAAAGAGAATTTCTCTGATCCACAAAGCAAGACGCTAAAGCTATACATTGTTCATTTTCTTGGGGTGGGGGGAGGTGGAAGTCAAGTTAGAAGTAATAAGAACCCCATACTTTATCAGGGGCAGCGGGTGGTGTGGTGGTTAAAGCTCTGGACTTCCATGGAGCCGACTATAGTCCCAGTTCCAGACCCAGTGAATTGAAAATCACGCTGGGTGCGGGAGCATGTGTACCCAAAATCCCAGGAGGAGAAAGGAGGAGAAGGAATTGCAATGTGGCCATACCCTCTGGGGGATGATTTCTCACTTTTCTTCTCACTGTCTTTCTCAGGTAAACGCATGTACCCTATGGAGGGGGAAAATAAACCCACCTCCCCAATTTATTATCATTATATCCATAATGATTTTAGCTACTAGTAAAAGAAGACCTGATTTAAACCAGCATACCATACTAGGAGGTTCCTTATAACAAACAGGAAGTCCAGATTATTGCAGGGTTCGTTGCACTGTATGATGCTATCTAGCATGCTCTACGTGCTCTGCAAGGCTCTCAGAGACCCTGTCCACCCCTCCCCTCTACCATCCAATAGGTCGTCCTACACTTGAAGGGTGAAAGTGGCTGTCATAGTTTCTGCCCTCAGTTGTAGACTCAATAATGGAACTTTCTTCTGGTGGAGGAATAAAGATCACCTTTTGTGCATCTCTTTCTGTTACTAAAAATTTTTTCAAAAGGTCCTTTTGCAGGATTCCCTCAGCCTCATATCAGTCAGCATTATGTCAAGATTCTCCCCCAAAATCAAGTGGCAAGAGAAATGGAATTCTGGGACCAGCAGAAGGTATAATGGTTACATCACTGGACTTCCACATAGTTGACTGTGGTTTGAGTCCTGGACACGGCGGCTTAAAACTCATACCAGGCGGATGTGCGTGCATGCCCCAAATCCCAAGCGGAGAATGGAAGAGAAGGGATCACATTGTGGCCATACTCCTGTGGGGGTGATTTCTTGCTTTCTGTCTTTCTGTCTCTCTCTGGTGAGCACAAGTGCCCTATAGCAAAAATCTCTTAAAAAAATAAAGAGAAAGAGAAATGGAATTTCATGATTGGTTTAGAAAATTGATACTGTTATACTATCCCTTATCACAAGCTCCAGCGATGGTCGCTGTCTCTGAGTTCATGGTCTCCCAGAAGAGGCTGACACGATGTAGAATGGGAGGCTTAGTCTATAAAGAAACCATGGTGGGATGGGTGCAAGGTAGGAGTGGCCTGGTGGTCACTGTGTGTGCTATGCAGGCGAGAGTCATCGCCGCGACCCTCCAGAGCCACATTTCCTGTGATCTCAATGGAGCGCATGCAGGAGTGCTAAGCTTTGCCATGCATCTGATTCAATTTGTCAGCTCATGGATTCAAACACTGAAGCCTGGAGCCTGAAGCCAGCTCGAACTGCAGTTTCTAGGTAGAGTGGGTTAACAACAAACTGAGTAAACTCTTTACACTGGACCTGACGTTTGATGTTGACTGACCACTGTCTGCACAGGGACAAAGAGGAGAATGTTCAGGAAATAAACTAGCAATGTAGTCTAGATTTGGGTATTGTTGCACAACTGAAAAGGAGAAGGCGCTTAATCCTTGATCCCTCAATCCCTCCCTCTGCCCTTTCCCCACTTCCCGAGGGCTCCCTGCAGCACACAGGATTCCACGGTCTCTTCCTGCTTCTCTCTGTCATTCTTCATCTCAGGGTCGTTTTGCACAGTAAGGTATAAATAACTAATAACAGCGTAGGTCCCTGTTCTTTCTCCTATTCTGTCATGACTGTCAGAGATGAAGTGAGAGAGAGAGAGAGAGAGAGAGAGAGAAAGCACCGTCTAGTGGGGTGTTGTCACATCACAATCTTTTTTATTTATTTATTTTTTTAATATTTCTCCATCGTGTCAGGATTTTGGTCATGCACGTGCACCCAGCATGTTCCAGGACTCAAACTGAAGTCAGCCATGAGTTATCCAGCTCCCTTAACTTCAACCTAGGCTACAGGACCGGCCCAGTACCATCCATTTCACCAATAGACTTGGCCAAGTGGTGTGATAGACCTGAGGAAAAGGAAAGGGAATCTAAATTGGACAGTTCTGGGACAGGATCTAGAACACAAGATTGTCATCAGTCAAAATCATAGAGTCAAGAGCTACCCTCTTCAATATGGTAGCCTATAGTCATTTTACATCTTGATGAGTGAATACCAAATGCAATGAAAAAGTTCCTCAGTCACACTAGCTGCACATTCAATGCACACGAGTCAGAAATACCCAGAGGGCAGAGACAGGATATTCCTGCCAGACAGACAGTTTTATTGGACATCACTGTCCTAGAGGGAAATGACAAGTCAGGATTGTGACAGTCAGTGATATTGTGTGGGAAAGTCCAGCAAGATGGGTGGGAATGCCCTTCAATGCTTCATTTAGTTAGGTACATCTGGTTGGTTGGTCTGCTTTGGAGCAAGAACCTGGACAATGGCTGGGAGTCAGGAGGTGAAGAACTCTGAATGGCAGGGGCTCCTTTGAGTTAGGGACGGAGCCAGTCATTAATGCACAGGATGAAAAGAGGACCTGTGATGCCCAGGACTGCAAAACAGGGCTCTGATGCTTCCCAGAGCATTGTGTTCAGAGTCGCACTGAGGTCTGGCCCCTAAACTTTCTTTTAAAGATATAGTTGTCATGGGACCAGCAGTTAGCATAATGGCTATGTTGCTGGACTCCCACGTAGTCAACCACAGTTCGAGTCCTGAACCCTGTGGCTTAAACTCACATTGGGTGCATGTGCCCAGGATCCTGAGAGGAGAATGGAGGAGAAGAGATTGCGGCGTGGCCATCCCCCCTGGGGGGTGATTTCCTGCTTTCTGTCTGTCTGTCTGTCTGGCGAAGCACATGCACCCTATAGCAAAAGCCTCTCCAAAAAAAAAAAAAAAAGAAAAAGAAAAAAAAATAGTTGTCATACACTAGCCCCAGTGGCACAGCAGAAATTCATCCTTCTGCAGCTCTGGACCCACATGGGAAGGTCCTGAACTCATGTCCTGTGGTTTCCTTTACATGCTAGGCTGACCCACATGGAAGGGTTCTGGGTTTGTGTCCAGAGACCTACCTGAGTACACTGGGCAGGTGTATGCCCATGATCTGGGTCTGATTAAGGCTAGGGGTGCATTGCAATAGCAAGACCCAGTGGGGATCCTGTCTTTCTATCTGTCTCCCTTTCTTTAGAAGAAAGAAACAAATAAACTTAAAAAAAAAATACAGTTATAAACATTTCAGATGGGGGGTAGAAAAAAATAGATGACATTGAGTATTAGTGAAGTGCAATATGATTTTTTGAAAATTGTCATAGGATGCATGTGCTTGCCAGAGAGAATAGAGACAGAGATGGAGATAGTGCGTGGTGACATGGGGTGTGGACATGCCACAATCCCTTTTCCATTTCTCCATCCGGTTGGGGTGCTGGGCATGCACACACATGTACCCAGTGAGTTTTATTAGGGTCAGGGTCAGGATTTAAACAACAGTTAGCCATTTGGGATCTAGCTCCCTTAATTGGTAGGCTATAGGCCTGCCCAATATGATACAAATTTTAAGTGTAGTTTGAAAACGGCTGAACTTTGAGCAATACTGATGTCAAGCCAAAGGTGTGTGTTCAAGTAGGGTTGATTACCCATGCTTACAGCCCATGGGACTTTCAGAGGCCCACAAAAACTCAGATAGCATTATTGCACATTGGTTAAATGCTATGTACTGGGACCCAATTCCACATGGCCAACCCTGGTTTAAATCCCAGCCCCAGTGGCTTGAAAAACGTGCTGAGCATGCGTGCATGTGTGCCCCAAATCCTGATGAGATGCAGAAATGGAGGAAAAAGGATTGTGGTACAGCAAGTACCCATGGGGGTGCTTTGTCTCTCCCTCTCTGGTGAGCACATATGCCCTCTGGCAATTAAAAAAACTCAAAAAACAAACACAAGAAATTAAAATCAGAAGCAAAACATGCTTTTAGGTCAAATGAAACGTTTTGATATATATTATTTATAGGGCTAGAGTTATAAAATATAACATCTTTTTTTTTTTTTTAGTGGAGGAAGAGATTCCTGAAGGCAAAAGTGCTGAGGACCCTGAAAAATCATAATGTGACCCATGACTAGATACAATTGGAAGAAGCCCCGAGGCAGAGGACTACAGAAGATCAAGGGTCGAGCATCCTCAGCAGCACAGCAGTGGGCAGGGAGAGGGTGGTTGGGTTTGAACAATGCTATCTAAGAATGAGAAAGAAACAGCAGCATTCCCGCATCTCTCTGGCTAACTGGGCCATGAGCTCACAAGAGGGTTGGCAGAGCGGCCCATTCCAGGCCCGCCTGATACCAGGCCTAGGACAGTGGAACTAATCACCACTCAAATGAGGATGGCTGGGGGTTGGTGCAGGAAGTGGGCAAGGCTGAGTCCTTGGGGTGAAGGTTTTCTAGGGACTAGGGAAAGGCATGAGTAGATAAATATGTGGGGGCTTTAAAAAATTTGTAGAAAATGCAATTAAAGTATGAGTTTATTTTGGTGCAAAAAGTTCTAAAACCCATACGTAGTTTTGTCATAATATGCATTTTCTGTGAATTTTTAAAGACTCCTCCTAGTGGGATTCAAAGCATACTCTATCACGAAGACGTATTTGGACTATTTATTCCTGAAATCACATTACAGGGATCTAGGGACAAGTACTTACTTGGCCTGAGTCTGACTGATTATGACGATAAGAAACAGGACTCAGAGCAGAAACATACACATACACTCCGTTCCTAAATAGAAAGTGATTTGAGAATGTTGTCAGATACTCTGTTATTCTGAGTTTCTGAAACAATTATCTATTGCACTTTGAAGGCAAAGGCTGATGGCCAGTGACGTGCAAGGGTTGACTCTAAAATCTCTTGACCAGGCCTGGAATGACAGAGGTAGAAATGCCATTCTGAGTCAGAGGAGTGTGGTTAAAGGCCAGGGAGGCGGACAGTTTCTGTAATATCTTGGAGTTGCTCTCTTGTTGCCAAGAGAGACAAATGACATTGACAAATCACCCTATTATAACTTGTGATAAAAGCAGCAGGTACTTAAAGGACTGACCAACAGACACCTGAAACAGATGAATGGCTTCTGGAGACGACTGATACAAGTCGGAAATTAGTGATGCCTGTTGTGGGGAGAGCAGGACAAAAGCATGCCAGACAGAGCTAGTATCCCACTCTCATGAATGCCCATTGATTCGGGTCACCGGACAGGCTTCTTGGAAAAAAGTCTCAATGACTAATAACATATTTGAAGACACTGCACGCTCTAATACCTCATGCAAACGCGACTGACATGGAAAATCGAAGCAATTTTCTATAGACTTTTATACCGGGCTCAAGTTTTGGAGCATTTGGTTAAGACTTTTATTTGACTAACAGTCCAGATATTTGCCAAAGTGGCGTGTAGGATTAGCCACATACACATACACTCTGTTCCTAAATAGAAAATGATTTGAGAATGTTGTCAGATATTCTGTTGTCAGATACTCTGTTATTCTATAGGTACGGCTCCACTCTAGGAGCCGTACCTATAGATCAGCATAAAGAATGTTTTGTTTTTCGAAAACCTCCAACTTTGTTGGGGGCTACTCAGAATGACTATGTAAGGATACAAATAAGTCTTGAAGACACTTTTCTCTGCCACAATTCATGTATCTCATGCTGTGGATTGTGGCGGTTTCTACAGTAGCCTCCAGGACCTAGTCTACAAATGACTTCCTTCTCGAACCTCAAGGGTTTCTGCAAACCACATTCGAATGGGCTGTAGAAAGTGTTACTTACATTTTCCGTTACGTCAGACGCTTGCCAAGTATGTCTGGTTTGGGAGGCAGGGGATGGTCATTAGCTGCTTCAGTGCCCCCATGTGTCTGATTAACCACAAATACATAATGTGGTTCAGCAACGTAGGAAACCACAGCGGAGAAACGGGAAAAACTCTGCGAGTTTTTTGGCAGCTGTCATCAGTCAACGAAACCCAAACGCGACCTTCAGTTGCCAACAGTTTTGGATAATACACACTCATGTTCCCAAGACAGAAGACCGCAGGTTGAGTGGCAGGAGGGTTGGATGAGACTTCTACTGGATAGAATGATTATGGATAGAACTCAACGCATGCATGGAGGAGATGGATTTGTAGGTTTCTGGTCCCCATGATATGGTGGAAGCGACATCGGGTCTCCAATAGTTGGCCCATTTTTACTTCACGGAAACTCATTCTCACAGTCTGCAGCAGCTGCTACTGTTCGGATTATGAATAGTAATAAGCCATATGGTGTGGCAGAAAGGAATCACACATATTTTCACATGGACAAATATTATTATTCCAAAACATAAACACGTCAATATAAGTGTTTTTCCTCCTGGGAGGAATACAGCTCCTGATCTCAGTTATAAGCAAATGACTCACTCTATGTGCAAAAATTACCTGCCAAGGTTATTATTGAAAACAAAACAAAACAAAACAAAACCTGTACCGTGCTCTCCTCCTCGTTTTCTTTCCTTATTTGTAGTCAGTCGCATTGACTGTGGTAAAAGGAGAATCAGAAAGGAAGGGGACTCAGAGGGAAGGAGGTAAAGAAGGAAAGAAAAGAGAGTGAATGGAAAGAGGCTTCGAGAAAGAGGGAACACTGTTTCTAGCTCCGCCGCCTGCTAAGCTGGTTCCACTCCAGAACTCTCACAGAGGAGAAGGCAGTGCGCTTGCCCGGGGATTAAAATGGCAGGTACCTAGCAACCGAAACCAGAAGGCAAAGATGGCAAAGACTTAATCAGGGGCTCCTTTGAGTTAGGGACGGAGCCAGTCATTAATGCACAGGATGAAAAGAGGACCTGTGATGCCCAGGACTGCAAAACAGGGCTCTGATGCTTCCCAGAGCATTGTGTTCAGAGTCGCACTGAGGTCTGGCCCCTAAACTTTCTTTTAAAGATATAGTTGTCATGGGACCAGCAGTTAGCATAATGGCTATGTTGCTGGACTCCCACGTAGTCAACCACAG
>NW_006159932.1:407691-423977 GCF_000334495.1 Tupaia belangeri chinensis
TATGCAAAAACCCTTCCCAAAAAAAAAAAAAAAAGAAAAAGAAAAAAAAATAGTTGTCATACACTAGCCACAGTGGCACAGCAGAAATTCATCCTTCTGCAGCTCTGGACCCACATGGGAAGGTCCTGAACTCATGTCCTGTGGTTTCCTTTACATGCTAGGCTGACCCACATGGAAGGGTTCTGGGTTTGTGTCCAGAGACCTACCTGAGTACACTGGGCAGGTGTATGCCCATGATCTGGGTCTGATTAAGGCTAGGGGTGCATTGCAATAGCAAGACCCAGTGGGGATCCTGTCTTTCTATCTGTCTCCCTTTCTTTAGAAGAAAGAAACAAATAAACTTAAAAAAAAAATACAGTTATAAACATTTCAGATGGGGGGTAGAAAAAAATAGATGACATTGAGTATTAGTGAAGTGCAATATGATTTTTTGAAAATTGTCATAGGATGCATGTGCTTGCCAGAGAGAATAGAGACAGAGATGGAGATAGTGCGTGGTGACATGGGGTGTGGACATGCCACAATCCCTTTTCCATTTCTCCATCCGGTTGGGGTGCTGGGCATGCACACACATGTACCCAGTGAGTTTTATTAGGGTCAGGGTCAGGATTTAAACAACAGTTAGCCATTTGGGATCTAGCTCCCTTAATTGGTAGGCTATAGGCCTGCCCAATATGATACAAATTTTAAGTGTAGTTTGAAAACGGCTGAACTTTGAGCAATACTGATGTCAAGCCAAAGGTGTGTGTTCAAGTAGGGTTGATTACCCATGCTTACAGCCCATGGGACTTTCAGAGGCCCACAAAAACTCAGATAGCATTATTGCACATTGGTTAAATGCTATGTACTGGGACCCAATTCCACATGGCCAACCCTGGTTTAAATCCCAGCCCCAGTGGCTTGAAAAACGTGCTGAGCATGCGTGCATGTGTGCCCCAAATCCTGATGAGATGCAGAAATGGAGGAAAAAGGATTGTGGTACAGCAAGTACCCATGGGGGTGCTTTGTCTCTCCCTCTCTGGTGAGCACATATGCCCTCTGGCAATTAAAAAAACTCAAAAAACAAACACAAGAAATTAAAATCAGAAGCAAAACATGCTTTTAGGTCAAATGAAACGTTTTGATATATATTATTTATAGGGCTAGAGTTATAAAATATAACATCTTTTTTTTTTTTTTAGTGGAGGAAGAGATTCCTGAAGGCAAAAGTGCTGAGGACCCTGAAAAATCATAATGTGACCCATGACTAGATACAATTGGAAGAAGCCCCGAGGCAGAGGACTACAGAAGATCAAGGGTCGAGCATCCTCAGCAGCACAGCAGTGGGCAGGGAGAGGGTGGTTGGGTTTGAACAATGCTATCTAAGAATGAGAAAGAAACAGCAGCATTCCCGCATCTCTCTGGCTAACTGGGCCATGAGCTCACAAGAGGGTTGGCAGAGCGGCCCATTCCAGGCCCGCCTGATACCAGGCCTAGGACAGTGGAACTAATCACCACTCAAATGAGGATGGCTGGGGGTTGGTGCAGGAAGTGGGCAAGGCTGAGTCCTTGGGGTGAAGGTTTTCTAGGGACTAGGGAAAGGCATGAGTAGATAAATATGTGGGGGCTTTAAAAAATTTGTAGAAAATGCAATTAAAGTATGAGTTTATTTTGGTGCAAAAAGTTCTAAAACCCATACGTAGTTTTGTCATAATATGCATTTTCTGTGAATTTTTAAAGACTCCTCCTAGTGGGATTCAAAGCATACTCTATCACGAAGACGTATTTGGACTATTTATTCCTGAAATCACATTACAGGGATCTAGGGACAAGTACTTACTTGGCCTGAGTCTGACTGATTATGACGATAAGAAACAGGACTCAGAGCAGAAACATACACATACACTCCGTTCCTAAATAGAAAGTGATTTGAGAATGTTGTCAGATACTCTGTTATTCTGAGTTTCTGAAACAATTATCTATTGCACTTTGAAGGCAAAGGCTGATGGCCAGTGACGTGCAAGGGTTGACTCTAAAATCTCTTGACCAGGCCTGGAATGACAGAGGTAGAAATGCCATTCTGAGTCAGAGGAGTGTGGTTAAAGGCCAGGGAGGCGGACAGTTTCTGTAATATCTTGGAGTTGCTCTCTTGTTGCCAAGAGAGACAAATGACATTGACAAATCACCCTATTATAACTTGTGATAAAAGCAGCAGGTACTTAAAGGACTGACCAACAGACACCTGAAACAGATGAATGGCTTCTGGAGACGACTGATACAAGTCGGAAATTAGTGATGCCTGTTGTGGGGAGAGCAGGACAAAAGCATGCCAGACAGAGCTAGTATCCCACTCTCATGAATGCCCATTGATTCGGGTCACCGGACAGGCTTCTTGGAAAAAAGTCTCAATGACTAATAACATATTTGAAGACACTGCACGCTCTAATACCTCATGCAAACGCGACTGACATGGAAAATCGAAGCAATTTTCTATAGACTTTTATACCGGGCTCAAGTTTTGGAGCATTTGGTTAAGACTTTTATTTGACTAACAGTCCAGATATTTGCCAAAGTGGCGTGTAGGATTAGCCACATACACATACACTCTGTTCCTAAATAGAAAATGATTTGAGAATGTTGTCAGATATTCTGTTGTCAGATACTCTGTTATTCTATAGGTACGGCTCCACTCTAGGAGCCGTACCTATAGATCAGCATAAAGAATGTTTTGTTTTTCGAAAACCTCCAACTTTGTTGGGGGCTACTCAGAATGACTATGTAAGGATACAAATAAGTCTTGAAGACACTTTTCTCTGCCACAATTCATGTATCTCATGCTGTGGATTGTGGCGGTTTCTACAGTAGCCTCCAGGACCTAGTCTACAAATGACTTCCTTCTCGAACCTCAAGGGTTTCTGCAAACCACATTCGAATGGGCTGTAGAAAGTGTTACTTACATTTTCCGTTACGTCAGACGCTTGCCAAGTATGTCTGGTTTGGGAGGCAGGGGATGGTCATTAGCTGCTTCAGTGCCCCCATGTGTCTGATTAACCACAAATACATAATGTGGTTCAGCAACGTAGGAAACCACAGCGGAGAAACGGGAAAAACTCTGCGAGTTTTTTGGCAGCTGTCATCAGTCAACGAAACCCAAACGCGACCTTCAGTTGCCAACAGTTTTGGATAATACACACTCATGTTCCCAAGACAGAAGACCGCAGGTTGAGTGGCAGGAGGGTTGGATGAGACTTCTACTGGATAGAATGATTATGGATAGAACTCAACGCATGCATGGAGGAGATGGATTTGTAGGTTTCTGGTCCCCATGATATGGTGGAAGCGACATCGGGTCTCCAATAGTTGGCCCATTTTTACTTCACGGAAACTCATTCTCACAGTCTGCAGCAGCTGCTACTGTTCGGATTATGAATAGTAATAAGCCATATGGTGTGGCAGAAAGGAATCACACATATTTTCACATGGACAAATATTATTATTCCAAAACATAAACACGTCAATATAAGTGTTTTTCCTCCTGGGAGGAATACAGCTCCTGATCTCAGTTATAAGCAAATGACTCACTCTATGTGCAAAAATTACCTGCCAAGGTTATTATTGAAAACAAAACAAAACAAAACAAAACCTGTACCGTGCTCTCCTCCTCGTTTTCTTTCCTTATTTGTAGTCAGTCGCATTGACTGTGGTAAAAGGAGAATCAGAAAGGAAGGGGACTCAGAGGGAAGGAGGTAAAGAAGGAAAGAAAAGAGAGTGAATGGAAAGAGGCTTCGAGAAAGAGGGAACACTGTTTCTAGCTCCGCCGCCTGCTAAGCTGGTTCCACTCCAGAACTCTCACAGAGGAGAAGGCAGTGCGCTTGCCCGGGGATTAAAATGGCAGGTACCTAGCAACCGAAACCAGAAGGCAAAGATGGCAAAGACTTAATCAGGCTGTTCAGACATGCCAATGAAGGCTTCTTCTGAAGCACCCTCTAGCCCTTTCTCTCACTGTGTTTTCTTTTTTCTTTTTTTTGGAGAGGTTTTTGCTATAGGGTGCACACACTCACCAAAAAGACAGAGAGAGACAGAGAGACAGAAAGCAAGAAATCACCCCCTCGGGGGGATGGCCATGCCGCAATCCCTTCTCCTCCATTCTCCTCATGGGATCTTGGACACACATGCACAGGCGCCTGGCGTGAATTTAAGTCACCAGGTCCAGGACTCAAACCGCAGTCAGCTACATGGGAGTCCAGTGACATAGCCATTATGCTAAGTGCTGGTCCCTCTCACTGTGTTTTCAATGTCACGAGACAAAGTGTTCATCATAGTATATTCTCCTAACGATTGATCTGGAGTTCGTATTTCTTAATTTGGTCTTGTCATTTCTTGCTGTCGTGTCCATTTTTCTTTCTTCTTTCTTTCCCCAGAAAGTCTTTTTCTTAAATTAAATTATTTTTATTGTCAGCATATTATCATATGCTCTCTCTCTTTCTGGTGCTTGAGAGAGAGAGAGGGAGGGAGAGAGAGCACACCCCCATTGGGGCACGGTCATACTACATTTTTCTTTCTCATCAGGATTTGGAGCAGGCACCCAGATTAGGACTTAAACCATGGTAGGCCATGTGGGATCTGGCTCAATTCCATAAGCTATTATTATTATTTTAAAATTTAATTAGAGAGAGACAGAGAAAGAGAGAGAAAGGGAAAGCAAGCTGCCAGGTCTAGGACTCGAACTGTGGTTGGCCAGGTGGGATTCCAGTGCCCTAACCGCCATGCAACCGCTATAGGGTGCACACACTCACCAAAAAGACAGAGAGAGACAGAGAGACAGAAAGCAAGAAATCACCCCCTCGGGGGGATGGCCATGCCGCAATCCCTTCTCCTCCATTCTCCTCATGGGATCTTGGACACACATGCACAGGCGCCTGGCGTGAATTTAAGTCACCAGGTCCAGGACTCAAACCGCAGTCAGCTACATGGGAGTCCAGTGACATAGCCATTATGCTAAGTGCTGGTCCCTCTCACTGTGTTTTCAATGTCACGAGACAAAGTGTTCATCATAGTATATTCTCCTAACGATTGATCTGGAGTTCGTATTTCTTAATTTGGTCTTGTCATTTCTTGCTGTCGTGTCCATTTTTCTTTCTTCTTTCTTTCCCCAGAAAGTCTTTTTCTTAAATTAAATTATTTTTATTGTCAGCATATTATCATATGCTCTCTCTCTTTCTGGTGCTTGAGAGAGAGAGAGGGAGGGAGAGAGAGCACACCCCCATTGGGGCACGGTCATACTACATTTTTCTTTCTCATCAGGATTTGGAGCAGGCACCCAGATTAGGACTTAAACCATGGTAGGCCATGTGGGATCTGGCTCAATTCCATAAGCTATTATTATTATTTTAAAATTTAATTAGAGAGAGACAGAGAAAGAGAGAGAAAGGGAAAGCAAGCTGCCAGGTCTAGGACTCGAACTGTGGTTGGCCAGGTGGGATTCCAGTGCCCTAACCGCCATGCAACCTGCTAGCCTTGCACATATAACTCTTATATAAGCTATTCTTCCTATAAATCTGCACCCCTGGCATCAGTTGTTCTATAATCAACATAAAGCCTTTCTTCCCTGTCTCTCCTGTTCAGGTTTGGTCATGGTCTTCTAAGACTTCTCACTGTCTGGCTTGTCAGATTCCAAAAGGGGTTGTTTGTCTCCCAGCTGGTGGAGCAGCCCCCTAGACTCAGGGTGGATAGACCTAGGGCACTATTTGTAGGGAGGAAAGGAGGAGGAGCTTACCCACAGTTCTTTGTGATCTTTACCATGGAGGCCCCGTACCCATATCAGGTCACCTGTTCTAACCTGGAACTAGGGTTGCAAGCTACTGAAAAGGAACCCTGGGACATGTTTTACTGACTAGCAATGTCCGAGTGGCTGCCACCGGGGCATCGTTACGTTCCAGTGGGTCTTCTCCCAGTGTGCAATTGCTGGTTTGTTTCCTGTAAGGGAACAAACTTAGATCGATTTACCTTTTTTTTTTTTTTTTTTTTAAATTGTCAGAAGGCACAGACACTTGCCAAAGAGTGACAGAGAAAGAGAGACAAGGAGAGGGAGTAGGCATTCCCTGGGGTGGGGGGCGGTGATCCTGTTTCAATATCTTCTCCTCCATTTCTCCATTCTGCTGGGATTTGGGGCATGCATGCACACATGCTCAACATGTTTTTCAAGCCATCACGGCTAGAATTTGAACTTGTGGCTGGCCATGTGGAATCCTGCTCCCTTAACCACTGTCGTAAGAGGTTAGCCCTCTTCTCTCATTGTTTAGAGTTTGAAACACAGATTAAGGGAAAACAAAACAAAACAAGAATCCAATGTTCATGTGTTACGTGGCTACCTCTATCTCAGAGGCTTTCGGCTCCAGGCCAGCGAGGACAGCTGGGTGAATTGGCTGGGGCTTAGAGAGAGTGGATTGGAACAGGAGGGTATACGTTTTCACAGCATTTATGATAACATGCCTAATGGCCCTGCACACTTCCAGTGGGACACATCTGCAGGTTGTGCTCAGCCTAGGGGCCACTATTTTGTCACCCCTGCTTGGCAACCCCCATCCTCCTATGTGTAAGCACTTTCCAGGTTCCCTGGTTTACTGCCCTCCCCACCAGCCCACTCCATATGTTCTCAGACTGTGTTTGGCTCAATGTCACCTTCGTTGGCCCTAGTTCCAGTCCTTGGTATGGCTATCACACTGCAGGCCTTCTATAGGTTACAGGAGATTTTCACGCATCCCAGAGCAGCCCCCAGGAAGCATTCTGGGCTCCTTCCCCTGCTTCAGATGTGGTACAGCTGTGAGCGACTGGCCAGCAGTTCTTGGAGTGCTCCCTGGGTCAGCAGCATAGGCTGTACCCAGCAAGTTGTTGTGAAGGCCAATGCAAATTTTGGGGGCCCACCCTTAACCATAGTGTTTGTCCCAGTGACCCATGTTTTATAAATTAAAAAAAAAAAAAATTTAGAGAGATTTTTGCTGGAGAGACAGCAAGAGATAGTAAGGAAGAAATAACCTCCCTGCCAGAGGGGATGGCCATGCTGCAATCCCTTTTCCTCTCAGCATTTTTGGCACATATGCACATACACCTGGCATGAGTGTTAAGTCGCCAGGTCTGGGACTCAAACCACAGTCGATCACGTGGGAGTCCAGCCACATAACCATCACGCCAACTGCTAGTCCCAACTCTCCGTGTTTTAAGCAGCCTTCCAGAAGTTTTCACTGCAGGCTCAAGGTTTAGAATCACCACGCTGTTCAGCCAGTACCACCCTCACTTTGCAACATGCGTTGGTCAGTTTGTAACCCTTTAAAATTTTGGTGCCTAAAGCTAAGCCTTATCCCACATAGACTATTATCTCATTCATTTTACAGGAAGACAGAGGCATTGTGAAGATTACAGTAGATAATACCTATGAGACACCTAACATAGTTTCTAGCACCGTCTACACTAGCCATAAATGTTAGTTATTGTTACTGTATCATCATTAATGTTATTATACAAATGTGGTCTCAAGTCACATGAACTTTTTATGTATGGTAACATGCTATTGTCAACGCTCAGTGCCATTACGTCTACGGTGTTTTTTTCTCTCATTTGCAGCTGTCACATTTACACAGTAGTGGGACATGTACAGCCCGTATAGAGAACAAGAGCGAAAGTGGTAGGGCTGAAGCATCTTCACTGATGGAACAGAAATGATCTTGTTATTTCAACTAGAAGCTCGAGAGTTTGGAAAGTCGGGGAAAATGAAGCTTCCAAAAGAAGAGAAAGCAGACACAGAGGTATAATTGCTGTGAGGAGGACGAGGATGGAGGAATGAAAGAAGAGATCAAATATTAATTTTAAAGCTTTCCTACATTTCAAGATTGTAGAGAACTCTCTTCCATATCTATCCTCCAATTCTAAATGCCTTGAAAAATCTCCATCGTTCTTCCATTTCAGATCAAAAGCTATTTTGTGTGCTACTATGCAAAGAGTAGAAATGCCAGCCTGCATTAAAATTCAGTCAGTAAAGAATTCTGACTCGCATTAAAATAACTGCTAAAAGGGAGCCAAGAGGTTGACCTTCACGTTGTTCAAGAGCGACACCAATCACCTCGCCTTGGCACACGCCTAGGTTTCTTGCAAGGATTTCAGCAGGTGTTTTCTGAATTGCATCCAGAACCATACTGGACAGAAACACAGCAGAGGTCGCAGAAGCCACATCAATAATGATAGGCAGGATGATGGTGGCCCCCTCCCGCTGGCCCTGTGAGCCCGCGGAGATCACAGCGCCATGGTGTCTGCAGGAGGCAGTGCCTTTGGAGCCTCCAGCCAACAGCCAATGTCATTTTAACATATTCAAGACAGAGACTAACTGCACCAACAGTTCAGGCCAGAGTTCTATGAAAATTAAATGAGATTAGGAGAGGAAAGTGGACAAGAAAGAAGTACACAGATATTTTTTTATCAGTAAGTTTCATTTATAAATTTGTGACTTTTTTTTTTTTTAATTTGCCAGAGGCCAGGTGTCCTTGCTAGATATAGACAGAGAGAAGGAGAGGGAGAGAGGGAAAGTGAGAAAGCATGGTCCATGCGGATGGCCACACCGCAGTCCCTTCATTTCTTCCTCCTTTTGGGATTTTTGGCACATGCGCGTGTGCACTCACATGTCCAGTGTGGTTTTTGAGCCACCAGGTCTGGGACCGGAACCACATAGTCAGTTATCATGTGGCTGGCCCAATTTGGGATATTTTTTATAAGATTAAAATGTATCAAAATGGAACTATTTCCACATTCATTTTTTTTAACTCAAACAATTGAAATCAAGAGGAAAAGCTAACTATGAAGCATGTTCTTTCTTGGCATTGAAAATAGTAAATACAAGGGGCCGGCAGGTGGTATGGTGGTTAAGGGCTCTGGACTCCTACATGGCTGACTGCAGTTCAAGTCCTGGACCTGGTGGCTTGCTTTCTCTCTTCTTCACTCTGTCCCTTTCTCGTCAAATTAAAAAAAAAATATATATATATATACATACACACACACACATATATGTATATATATATGTGTGTACATATATATATATACACACACATATGTAAATAAAGTTAAATAAAATAATTCTTAATAAAAGAAAGTAGTAAATATAATAATATAAAAATTCATTTCAAAGTCACAGTTGAGAAGTTCTATCTTCCTGGATCTCCCAGGCTCCTGCTTTCAGAATGACCTGCTGTTCGATGTCCCTCTTCAGTGAAGAGCATCTTGCCACATTCTGGCCTATGCCTTCCCATAGCCTGCCAAGCCTCCCAATCCTGTACGCAGGGAACAACTACAGTCCCAAAACAGAGGCAAAAGAGGGTTAAGGCTCAGCTCCGATCCTCACCGCTACCAACCTCTTGGGTAATATTGGAAAAGTAATTTCTCTGTGCCTCAGTTTCCTTTTCTGTGAAATGATGAGATTGCTTGGATCAGAGGTGGAAGCTAAAATGTTCACAGGCCCCAAGGACTACTTGAAAATGTGGTGAGGAGAAGGTGTGCCCGTCTATGGACCACTGTGCTCACTCCCGCAGACTACGGTCATACCTCGGATACATTGCCAAGGAAGTTCTGTCTCTGGATTGGTACTTGTATTCTGAATTGGAAATGTTGGCTAAACATGTGAACAAAACGACAACTCCAAAAAGACCGAGCAGGTCGAATAAAAGATTTTATGGTCTTATAAAGTCCTTGCCTTCTGGACTCAGAATTTCTCCTGAAATCCAAGACCTGTCCATCTAAACACATGATCGCTTAATTATCTCCATTTGTGTACTTGACCTGGTAACTTGTCTACCCTTTCAAAATATCAGGCGAATTATGTACCTCTTTTTCCCATAGAGGAGAGATACTTTATTTACGTCAAATACAACTACGTATAGGCTTAGAAGAATGAATCACCTATGTTGAACTATACTACCAAGTCACTAGCAGTGGGCGGATAAGCTGATGTGAGTAAAGACAGAGGAGAGAGATGGGAGGGCAAAACAAACTAGAAATGAAACAAAGACAGGAAAGAAAAAAGAAGAAAAGTGTGTTGTTCAAATAGCAGCAAAGAAGCAGATCTTAGAAAATTGGATCATAGCACTATGAACCCAGCTGAGAAGGAGGAGGAGTTTGGAGGGAACAAAAATGTACCAGGAGGCAGGAGTATTGCCTGGAAGAGACATTTTAAACTCTCAAAATTCCTAGTACCTGGAAAAGTTTCTAGAAAGGACTTGGTTAATTCAAGGAATAGAGAATGAAGTGCAAGGAAGGTTTGCTGGTCTTAGGAGACATGTGTGAACTCAGGTGCACGAAGAACCAAACATGACCAGGAAACTCTTTGGAGGAACGAACCCTGGTCCTCCCAGTAGAGAAGGCTGAGAGATGACATCCGATTTTCTGTAAGAATTCACCAGCGTCTGAGGGCAGAGGCTTATACTTCCCACTCGCAGCCTGCTCGCCAATCAGAGGGTGCCAAGGCTGTTATTAAATCTCCATTATGTCTCACAATCTATACAGTTAAGATAACAACTTGCTGACCGCAAGAGAGGTTGGGTACACTAATTACAATAGAAAGACACTGTAAAACACACCAGGTGCTTTGAAATCCATTTCTGTTGATTCACACAGGCTCCAAGCAGCTATTGGCTCCTTGTGAATTTCAGCCCCTCCCGCCCTGGGCTGTGCCTGTCCCTGGCTGTCTGAGTTGGCAGGTAAGTCCATTCCATACCTGGAAGGACTGAGGAGAGGCTGCTGAGCTGCTGCCAGCTCCCTAAGGCAGAATCTGGTTCGCTGACCTGCCTCTCTCCTGAGAAGTTACCACTCATCTGCCAGGGGCACTGGTGACAACACCTGGTAGTTGAGGTGCAGCCAGGTGGGAAGAAAGGTTCGGTAAGAGGAGAGATTTTCAAACTAGGCTGAGGTTTAACAGAACAGGCTAGGTTGAATTTCACGGTAGATTCACTTTGTAATGCTGACGTCCTCTCAAACCTCCTTGGATGGAGGCAGAAGTGGAGGGGTGGTCTGCCTGGGGAGGATTCTGCCTACGTCTCAGCCCTTTGTGCATTTCTTGAGCTCTTGCCTTCGTGTGGGCCCCATGGGCTGTTTTCAGGATACTGGAGCTCATCCGAGCCGCCTGCTGACACCTCACTTCCCAGCCCCTTGGAGGACAGGTTCTCCTTGCCTGGATGGCATGGAGGAAAACAAACAAACAAACAAGCCAACCTTTTCACTTTTCCCCTCTGTAAGTTTATCAAAATGAACTCAACTAAAACAACACTTTAAAAAAATTTGCATTACAAAAGTCTAGAAATGAATGAGTATTCATAATACAACTTGTCAACGTGCTAAGTGAATGAATGAACGAATTGGTTAAACTAAGGCAGATGTATCAAAAGCTTGAAAATTGAGGGTCTGGCAGGTGGTACGGTGTGTAAGGTGCTGGACTGCCACATGACTGAGTGTGGTTCGAGTCCTGGATCTGCTGGCTTGCTTTCTTACTCTCTCACTCTTTTTCTGTGGTCGAATTGAATATTAATAATACATAATATTAAATAAACAATAATTTACAAAAGCTTGACTATGGATCTAAAAATTGTCCTTTTGAGGCTATGTCTGGAAAGAGTATCTTATTTCATTACTCTCTTCCTTTCAAAAGTATCATCCAAAATGGTTTACCTGTTTAGATACAGCATTAAAATCTAAGACACCAGATAGAGCGAATATTCTTTAATGAATAGAAGTAAATTACTCTAGAAACCAATGTTTAAATACTCCTGGAGTCAATTTCATGTCAAGGGAGATAGTACAAGTCATAACTCCCAGGGAAAAGACAGATGAACCACATTGTTGTCACCGAATGATAATTTGGTATGTCATCCAATCTAAAGTTCACCTGTATTTGCAACGGGATTTTTTTTTTTCATGTCTAATAAGGCTTAAATTCACAGAAAGAAGAAAACAAGATGTGACTAGTAAGATATAATGACTGAGACAACCCTGGGTGAGGGCGTGAAGTGTAGCTTAAATATGGGCTCTTTTGGTCAGGAGAGTCCAGTTTATTCAACTATCACACATGATGGGTAGCCACGGTCACCAAGGTCTGGGAATTTGCCATTCTACAACATAATGCTTTCAAGACTCTACCAATTCTTCTGAAGCAAACTCAGCAGTTCTTAGCGACTTAAAGGGAAAATGGCAGGTCTGAATACGTCCAGTTCAAAAAGCATTAAAGTCTTAGTCAACATTGGTATGCTCATTTATTATGCTCTCTGATCATAATTCCCACACACACACACCCCCATCTATCCACTCATGAGTATAGCTAAAATCTTGAAAGAGGTATGGTCAAAGACAACCAAAAGTAACAATTGAACATAGAGTCCGAGAAAACACTCATGTTAAACATCTAGCTTGACTTTAGACTTCCTTTCCGTCACTGGGGTACCTTGCTTCAGTAAGGTCATAATGTCTTGTTATGTTCACAAGCTGCTCAGTAATGTTCATCAAAATTAGAAAAATTTACACTCAAACAGCTCATTCAAAGGCATTTATCACAAACATCATTTGGTATGTGGAAGGCATGTTTCACTTCAAAAATAACGAGCAAGACTACAATCCTTTGATTATAAATTCCCCTTTCATCTTAATTTTATAAAAAGCCATAAGGAAAATACCCAGCATGACGTCCTTGATATTTAAACACTTCATTCAACTTACCATTAGTTTGCTCCAAAACTCAGCCTCCTTTGCAAAATGCTCCATCTTGAAGGGATAAATTTCTTGTTCCGCCTTGTCAATTGTGTCAGTTGGGCTGCTCGAGTGACTGAGCACAGGAAAGCAAACATTGCAGCCGAGCCACTTTCATAATATTGACGGTTGCATTCTCTCATAGCTGAGAGTCTTGGGAGAAATGGAATTTACATATGTTGGGGTGAGATGGGTGTGGACACGTCCCACAGTCATGATTCAAAATTGAGATATGTCTCATTTGAGGAGATAATAATATAACTCAAAGAAGAAAAGTATCCCCTAGCATTATTGCCACTTAAGACATGACAGCTCATATTACCATGTGCAAATGTACCACACCTCAGTCATCACGCCAAGAACAATCCTTTAGTGGGTGGTGTAGGTTCCTTCTGGCTTTTTTTTTCTTTCTTTTCTTTCTTTCTTTCTTTTTTTTTTTTTCCAGTGGCAGACTCTCATAATTATAAATCTCTCAGCTCACTTTAAGGTGTGTACTTTAAGAATAGACATCTGGAATGTAAGTAGATGGTGGGCAAGTTCAAAAAGGGAAATTTGACATTCTTGTGGGCAAAATTCACCAAGGCTGGCTATCAAATGATTCATCCTCTGTGCTATTCTGTTAAAACAGGTAAATTGTGATTTTTTAACAGCCACTTAAAGAGATATATGCTTACAATAGATTGTCAGGAGAGTCGTGACATACTTTTTTATGTTTTTCTATGCAAAAAATGCGTCATAACTTCCCTGACAACCGAATAATAGTCACACTTTTTCTGACCAAAGGCAGAAGATCTGACTTCCTCAAAATGTCCCAGAGAACTGGGTCTGTGGCTATCATTTTTGACGTGATTATTCCTTGGATCATTCCAAAGAATCATATTTACAAGCAAAGGAGTCTCACACTCACTACCCACTCCTGCAAGTAGAAGAAGAAAAGAGAAACAGAGTTAAGAGAAAGGCTGGTTCAACCTTCACGGCATAGTCTACAGCATACTGGACTGTAGTGCTGAAAGCCACATGACCAACCGTGGGTTCGATTCCCTGAGTCAGCCTGAAAACACTGTGGGAATGTATGTAGGGGCCCAGGATCCTGAGGAGTTGGAGAGCTGAGGAAAGAGAACTGCGGCATGACAAGGTCCTGCCGAAGGTGCTTTCTTGTTCTCTGTCTCTTTAATGTATGTGCTATCATTAAAAAAAAAAAAAAAAAAAAGTAAAAAGAAGAGAGAGGTAAAACTAGATAGTAGAGCCCTGGAAGGAGTCTGCTCATTTTTTTCCATGGACCTTTATGAACTCAATGAACATTTGTTGGATATTTACATCCAATAAAATTTTCAAAGCTTACGATGAAAAGCCAAACTCAAATGCACAAACTGCTTATTCTGTCATAACCCTGCCTCTGAGTATTGTAACAACAACTCTCGTCCTTTGCCAGTTTCTAATTACACAGGACTTACTGCCCAGAGGCTCTTTACAGTAAAGCTTAGCTGTGGTCAAAGCTGAGTTTTACCTCCAAAGCCTGGTGTGGAGAACCGGAAGCCAACCTCAGGCCTCAACAACCCTCAGGCTGTTCCAGTGTGATGCACCACGTGGACAGTTTTCCTCCTGCAGGAAGAATTTTTCCCCTTCACAGGAATATGGGTAGGTAGGAACTTTTAAAATGCTTACTTTTTTTTTTTTTTTTTTATAAAGTTTTATTCAGGAAAACAGTTATTTATATCTGGTACACTTTCTTTTTTTCCATCCAATTAAGGTCATCCTTTCCAGATTAACTGCTTAAACACACAGAAACAAATATTTACAAACTAAGAGACTAGGGAAATGGAAAGATGGTCAAAGAACACTAGCAATTTTTCGGAGAAGAAAGATGATGTTGCGGGGGGATAGCTACAGGTCCTTGTTTACTCCCTTCCCCGGAAGCTCACGGAGGGCCACTTTTAGCTTACCCTCTCCATTAACCACCGGCCTGAGAACCCGTTGTGCCGGTCCTGCCTCATAACCAGGCCTACCTCTGAGCTGGGTTTGTGGCCTGGTGAGTCACTCATAGCTCTCTGAAATATGGGAACAACTATTTAGGTCTGGCAGGGTGTTTTCTTTCTTTCCATTGGTGAAACCTAATATTCTATTTGGCTTAATATTCATTTCATTGAGTGTGAGTACACGTACTTTTGTAAAATGACATATAACCTCCTGGTTCTAAATGGAGTCATATATATATATAACTATATCTATCTATCTATATATATCTATATCTGTCTACCTGTTTATCTGTACACATATTTTTAAAATTCAAGGACATCTTGATATTTAAAGCAATCCTTGGGCACATCTCCTTGTGAGGTTTTACAGCTCTTGCAAAAACCGCCTGCCAAATCGGAGTTTTACAAGGCTAGTGTTTCATAGACTGTGTTTTATGAAATGAAGGTGCACCAGTTCAGCCCATGTGGCCTCCGACTGACTCAACTGAGGTCACTGGAACACAAAAGTGACTCCACAGGCAGATCTTGGTCTTCTTCACAGACGGCAGTTAGGAACGCCTTCTTGGTATTAGTGATTTTTAATCATTTGCAAATGATGTGCGCAAAAAAGAGGGTGTGAACTTGATCGACATTGTCCACAAATTAAAAAGATATTCAGAGGGTCAGAAATAGGGGTAAAAAAAATTTTCTAGAAACTAGAAATGGAAAATTTGTGATAATAATATGCATGATTAAGCCACTATGTAGTATATTCTGGATGGGAAATCACATTTTGTATGCTGTGACGATGCTTGGGGAAAGAATGTAAATTAAGTTGAAAAAAAAAGTTTCAGGAAAAAAATACCTATTTGATGACTGCAGTAAGCTATATAGCCCGAGCTAGGTGCTCTTTATAGGATGTTCATTCTACTCACTGAGGTTTATGCCTAAAGTTGGACTTGTGTTCACAGAAATGTATATATCAGTTGTGCTTGCTATGGAAACATTCAGATTAATTAAGATCTTTAGTGACTCAATAAAATGTGGGGGAAAACAGTATAGAAAGCAAACATAGATACCAGAGACAGTGTGGGAGGAGAGTGGGAGATGGCAGAGGGTAAGAGAGGGAATCAAGGATAAGGGAAAAAAAAGTAAAACATATAGAAAACAAGAAATGGAAAATTATTTGTTGACGATAACATGTATGCTGATGTGCTTGATTGAGCTAATATACAGTGTTCTCTGGATGGAAAATCTCATTTTTTATGTTGTCATGATGTACAGTGAACTAATGTAAATAAATTTAAATAAAAAAATTAAAACATCTGTACCCTTTAAAAAAAAAGATATTCAGACAAATCGGTAAAGAGTGAATAAATGGTATTTTGAAAATAAACCTTTAGCTCCCCTCCCAACTTCCTTGCACAAAAACAGAGAATAGAAGGCCTACAGTTTCCTTTTCTTTATAAATGTTCAATCTATTTCTTCTCTTTTCTTTTTTTCTTTTTAAGAGGTTTTTGCCATAGGGAGCATGTACTTGCTGGAGAGAGAGAGAGAGAGAGAGAGAGAGAAGAGGAGGGG
>NW_006159932.1:424010-454683 GCF_000334495.1 Tupaia belangeri chinensis
GGAGAGGAGAGGAGAGGAGAGGAGAGGAGAGGAGAAGAGAAGAGAAGAGAAGAGAAGAGAAGAGAAGAGAAGAGAAGAGAAGAGAAGAGAGAAAGAAAGTAAGAAATCGCTCCTCAAGGGGGATGGCCACACTGCAACCCCTTCTCCTCTATTCTCTTCCTGGGACTTTGGGCATGCACAAACATGCTCAGTGTGATTTTCAAGTCACTGAATTAGGGCCTTGAACTATGGTAAGCCATGTGGGAGTCCAATACGTAAATGCTGTGACATCTGCTGGCCCCCAATCAATTTATTGAAAAGAAAGTTAGACCTTCATTTGGAACATAGTTCTATGTTTATTGGTACCATGCAACAAGGTTTGGAGGTTTAAAAAAATGTGTCAACATATAATAATTGTACAGATTTTATATTTGTATAAAATTTTTTTATTTGCATAATTTTTAAATCAAAATGATTAATATATCCATCATTGCAAGGGAACCTTCAAGATTCTCTTTCTCAAGATTCTCTTTCTCAACTACTCTGAGATACATAGTAAGCTGTTAACGTTATTCTCCCTGCTATATTTGATAACACAAGAAATGATTCCTCTTACCTATCTGTTGTTTTGCTCCCGCTGATTGACATCCTTCTATTCCCTATCCTCCCACCCCCACTCCACACTTCCCATCAGGTTTGGAGTTTATTTATTTAGGAGCTTTTTGCTATATGGCTGTGTGCTCACTGGAGAGGCAGAGAGAGACAGAGAGACAGAAAGTGAGAAATCACCCCTGGGGTGGCGGGGGCATGAATGGCCATGCCACAATCCCTTCTCATCCAATCTCCTCTTGGGATTTCTGGGCACCCAGCACATATGCTGGGGTGAGTTTCAAGCTGCTGAGCTTGGGATTCGAAACGCGGTCAACCACGTTGGAGTCTAGCATCTTACCACTATGCCATGTGCTAGTTGCTAGGTTTGGACCTTTTATTTTTTTGGAGAATTTTTTTTTAACCTGAGAGAGATAGAGAACATGAGAAGGAAAGTGAGAAATTACCCCTGAAAGGGGACGGCCATGTCTCAATCTCTTCTCAATTCTCCTCCTGGGATCTTGGGTATGCAAGCATAAGTGATGGCTTGAGTTTCAAGCCACTGGGTCTGGGACTTGAACTGTAGTCAGCTATGTCGGAGTCCAGCGATGTAACTGCTTCACCATCTGTGGGCTCCAGGTTTGGAGTTGTTAAGTAGACTTTTTCCTGGTTCTCCCTCTCTGTATTTCTCTCTTTTTCCTGTGTGCTTCTGTGCCTCAGGGCTCCGTGTGGAGATGCCAGACTTAGCTGGCAAGAATTGCTGGCTTTTGTATTCTAAAAACCTGATTCTCAAAGGGGAGTAAACATTTGGGGAAAGAGGCAGAATGTCTTGGTGAGACAAGCCATGGTGGGCTGTGGCGGGCCTTTCATAGGAGAAAAAGCTTCCCGGGCCTGGGAGTAGGTTAAGGTCTGAAGGCATAGAGAAGGGTGGGCTCCCTGGCTTTGCCCTGGAGAGGCAGAAGGCCCCAGGAGGAAGATTGGTGGTATGTTCAGGGGGAAAGCTCCAAGTGTAGGACACACAGCTACCATGAGTTCCCTCAGGCCTCAATAAGGGCATGGAGCAGCACAGGACGCTGCATCAAAGTGTCACCATGGCTGGGACAGTGGGGGTGTTAGTGTGACCAGGCAGGCCCCTTTGCCTTTCCAAGCATGGTATAAGCTTCCCCAAACTTATGTAACCCGGAAAGGACAGGAGAACCCAAGGATGGCAAAATTGCAATGCAGCTGTGGGCTCAGAGTTGCTTTAAAGGAAATTTAAGTCTTTGAAGACAAGGGTTCATATCGGCTACTCAATTCTGATGCCAAACACCCAGGGGAGGCTTTGTAATGTCTGCCAATGTCTTTCTCTGTAAGCAGGCAGGGTCACATCCCTAGCTTTACAACCAGAGAACCAGATTGTGCTGGTGCGTACCTTTGCCCTGACTCGGGGTCATCTGGAGACCTTTGCCCCTTGGCTTCACCTTGACCTAGGTGTTGGGCTCCAGGGTGGGCAGTTCACTGCTATTGCTTCCTGACCCTGCAGAGTTAAGTGGCATTGGGTGAAACAACAGATGTAAGGTTTCTGGGGTAGAAGTGGTTATCATGTTCATTGAGATTTTAGCTTTTGGACCATAAAAGATAGACAGCATATCCCTACCCAATAAAATTCTATGGCAGACAAAAGGATCCATTTCGGATCAATTATCCAAGGCCCCACAGGACAATGAGATTGGACTTGTCACCCCATTAGTCAATCTGTCTTTGTTCTTCTAGTGCCAAATACGGTAGATTCTAAAAATGCATTGTGTGGACTGCCTGTGTCCATTACTAAATAGTTTCTAGGGTGGTTGGCAGATGCAACTGAGAAATAAAAATGAAAATGAGCCCTGCTATGATGATTCAAGGCCTCACCAACAATATAAAATAAGACATTCCTCAGCCCTCCCTAAATGACCCATAAAATGTGAATAGATTAAACTGAACCCTAAGTGAACATGAAATGCTGTAAAAAAAAATTGCTTTGCTGGGACTAGCAGATGGCACAATAGTTATGTTGCCGGATTCCCACTTGCCCAACTATGGTTCGAGTCCCAGACTCGGCAGCTTGAAACTCACACTGGAGGCATGTGTGTGCATGTCAAAAATCCTGAGAGGAGAATGGAAGAGAGGGGATCGTGGCATGGCCATCCCCACTGAGGGGTGATTTCTTGCTTTCAGCCACATATGCACAGATAAGCAGCAGCTTTCTTGCTCTTTGGGAGGAAGGTACATAGAATGCAGGGAAAAAGGAGGAGGGGTAATGAAGGCTATGTTTGGGGTATGAGATGAAGCATATGTTGGGCTTTGTCTTCATACTTCTCTACTATTGCCACAGGCTGTGGAAGCACCTAGCAGTTGCCAGGTTGCTTTGGACAGCTGCATTTGGCCTGCATCAGGCTACTCTTACACCACAGGATCCCACTGTGCACGCAAAGGTGATGTTTTCTTGTCTCTGACCAGGAAGTAGGAGATGGTGAGTAAGCCCCAGGTACGGCAGTCAGAAGAAAGATCCTCTTCTCACTGAACCAAGAGCAAGCCCAGGCCGAGGCCCGATGGAGAGGTGGAGTTAGACTCTGCCAGTGCTCCAGCAGGGCTCGTTCTTGGCACTGGAGTCCCTGAAGGACAGGGACGAAGAGCTGCTCAGAGGCATACTCCTGTGCACACATTTCCTGCTTTCTCTGCAGCCTGAAGATCGATCCAGACCTGGCAAGCCTGGTAGTAATGTATGAATCTTCCCAGACATGCATCCAGACTTCAGGTCTAATTTGGAGCACATTTCAGGTGACCCTGCAGGCTCTAATTTAATCTCAACATCAGAATGAACTACTAGCCTGGGAATTACAGGTGTGCTTGAAGAATTCTCTGCTCTTGTTAAGGAGATGGGAAGAGGGACAGATTTTGAACTAAAATGTATTAAACACAGGTCATGTTTCTAGCACTTCTAGGCATTAGCATTTCTCTGTCTTCATAACTCTGTGAGGGAGAAATAATTTTTGTTTCATGAAAGAGGAAACTGAAGTTCTGATTTCCTGCAGTCATTCTGTTGGCAGTAGTCGTGAGGGTAAAATGAGTGGAAGTGCTGAGGTTGGCAACAGTAAGAAAGATCAACATCTCTATGTGCTAGAAGCTTTCTATACTATTTCATCAAATTCCCCAACAACCAAGCAAGGTCTCATTTCACCCGTATAAATTAGGAATCCCAGAATGTTTCAGTAACATGACTGTGGTCCTTTGACATTAAACCAGGACTCAAATCCAGGCTGGTTTTCTTCCAAGTCCATGTTCTTTCCATTCCTTCACCTTGTTCTTTTCTTTTCAAATGATAAATGACCTCCTTGTTCTCATACAGAAAAGGTAAAAATTTAAACAGGGAACACCTAGGAGGGCCTCCATAAAACTTGGCAACATTCCTGGTGTGCTAGAGTCACTGAAAAGATCTAGCATAGGCCTGTCTCTGTGTTAAGAAAGTCTAATTAACGGGCTGAACAGTGGTGCCATGATACAACCTGATGGTCTGTGAGGCTGATCCATTTGGGAAGGTTCTGGGTTGGTGTCTGGAGACCTCATTGAACATGTCGGCATGTTCCATGATGCAGGGCTGGCCGAAGCTGGGGTGGGTTGTGGTATGAAGACATTGTTTGAGGTACTCTCTTTCTTTTCTTTTCCTTTCTTCCTTCCTTCCTTCTCTTCTTTTCTTTTCTTTTCTTTTCTTTTCTCTTCTCTTCTCTTCTCTTCTCTTCTTTTCTTTTCTCTTTTCTTTCTTTCTTTCTTTCTTTCTTTCTTTCTTTCTTTCTTTCTTTCTTTCTTTCTTTCTTTCTTTCTTTCTTTCTTTCTTTCTTTCTTTCTTTCTTTCTTTCTCTTTCCTTTCTCTCTTCTTTCTTTCTTTCTCATGGAAGAAATAAATAAACTGAAACACTTTTTAGTGGATTTATTTTATATTAGCACAGAAACTGTGCCAAGGTTAAACCACATCATGATTGATAACAGTGAACACCCAAGACAATAAATATTCAATACAATCTGGCTGATGCATCTTCATTTGCTAATTTGCATTTCTTTATATTTTGTTCTATATTATATTTAACAGGTTAGAATATAAATATTAGTGGCAGATTCATTAAAAAGAACTGGAAAAGGATGACTGAGTAGAAAATGTCTCAGCGAGTCATGCCTGGAGAACGAGGGTATCAGGACCGTGAGACCTAAACTACAGACACAGTGCCACATCCGAGGAGTCTCTAAACATTTAAAAATGTGTAGTATGGAGAAAATAAGTGAATTTCACGTTTTTGGTTTTTTTGACACCAAAATAAGCTCAGACTGACTTTAATTCCATTTCTCCAGGAACTTTTTGAAATCCCTCATACAGAATAAATCTCTGTAACTTCACAACCCAGATCTCCTTGTGGACAGTGCTCTCTGACAGACACAGTGGCCTGAGCCAGCCTCCTGGGCCCTGCCTGATGGGTGTGAATGTGCAGGGACTGTTTCTGGTCTACAGTTCTTTTAACAATATCGCTCTGTGGTCTAGTTCTCTCTCCTCATTGGAGAAAAGAGAGAATAAAGTAATTATTAGGTAATTCACTGTGTGTTTAGAAAGCTTGCTCTTTTGCTTGTTTAAAGAATTATTTAATTTTATTTTATTTATTCATTCATTCATTGTAATTTGACCAGACACACACACACACACACACACACACACATGAAGCGAGAGAGAGGAGAGAGAGAGAGAGCAAGCAAGCCACAAGGTCTGGGACTTGAACCATGGTCAGCCATGTGGGAGTGTCCAGAGCCTTAACCACCACACCATCTGCTGGGGCCTAGAAAACTTGTTTCTGATGATCTTAAAATACTTCCTAGGATCTGCCCATATAAAAGGTTAGGCAAGATGCTGTATAAGATGCCCTGTAGTGATAGGGACTAAATTCCTTGGGAACAGTTGCTAAACTGATGACAACCAAATCCATGACTCACAGTCAGCAGTTGAGTATACTCTCAAGGGTACGGTTTGGTCCCATTTGGTGTATACGTCCCTCTTACTTTGGCACTTTATGCTAACTCTGTTTCTAATGGACAAAGATGGGTTTTGAAATCCCCAATGTCTATCCTACCTTTCTGCAATATACAAATCTAGGCTTTCACTGAAACTTCTCAGAGGACATTTATGGCCAAAAAACCCAGTCCATTGGGTCCATTCAAATACCCAGACACTTTTTTGCTCAGACATTATGACATGAAGTTCCAACATATTTCAGTCACAAAGACATCATCTACCCCTCTGCTTAGGGCTACGTGAAAATCAGGCCTTGGAATCCTGACAAAGACTCCTCTCCCTGGAGCTTCGCTCTGATTCCTGCTTGGCTTTCTACTGTTTTGTGCTGAAGTGTGACGTGTACCTGAAGGACGTAGTTGGAGAAGGAGGTTCAACCAGAGAACTGGAACCCCTTAATTTGGTCATCTGGTGCCACCAAAGGGCATATTCTAGGCGAATGTGAGACTTTTATAAGACACTAGTGTTCGTTTGTGGAATGTTCCAAGTACATCTTTCTTGGATGTATAGGTTCAAAAACCCACATCAACACTTGTCAATATCAAAGGGAAAACTTTTTGAAGTAAAATAAAAGTCTGGGTGCAGCCATGGTGGCACAAGTGCAGGGCACTGCCATGTAAGGCTGGGGCCACACGGGAGGCTTGGGTTGGATCATGGGCCGACCTGGAACAGTCCAGGAGCAATAGCATGTGCTGGTCCTCTTAGCTGGGCGGCAGGAGGATCGCGATGGTAAGACCCTGTAAAAAGATCTCTCGCTTTTTCCCCTTCTCCCTCAAATTAAAAATAAATAAATAGGGGCTGGCAGATGGTGTGGTGGTTAAAGCACTAGACTTCCACATGGCCGACTTCAGTTCAAGTCCCAGACCTGATAGCTTGCTTTCTCATTCTCTCTTTCTGTCTCTCTCTGGTCAAACTGAATAATAATAATAAATGAAATGAAGTCAATAATTCTTTAAATAGAAAAATAAAAAGGTCTAGCAAGTCAGTTAAAAGACCAGCCATGTTCAGCCTCATGAAGCTCAATTTAGTAAACTTGGTCAATGTCCACAGTAGCATTAGTTTGTGCAACTATCTTAAACAGAGACCTGTGAGGGACCAGCAGATGGCTAGGTTAATGATTACATTACTGGACTCTCACATAGCCAAGTGCATTTCGAGTCCTAGACCTGGTGGCTTAAAACTCACGCCAGTTGCATGCACATGCCTGCCCAAGAACCTGAGAGAGTAGAGGAGAAGGGATTGCGGCATGGTCATCCCCCTCCCCAGGGAAGGGGACTGATTTCTCTCTTTCTGTTTCTCTGTCTCTCTCTGTCCCTCTGGTGAGTACATACACCCTATAGCAAAAAACTCTCTCTTAAAGAAAAAGAGAAAGAGAGATAGAAAGATAGCAACCTGTGTCTCTTTCACATAAAGGTGCAAAGGGCTGTTTAACAAGGGTGTGCTAAGTACAGTTCTGTGTGGAGTCCAGAAGAGGAAGGGACCGGCTTTCTGACACTAGGCATATAATAATGCACTTGTCAGACCATGTATGCCCTAGGCTGCAGCCCTGTGGCTGGGGAGTTCATGCTGACTTTCTCCCCTCCCTCCAGTGTAAGGCTGGGGGCTGATGTGGCATTGTGGCAGCAGCACCTGCAGCCACTGGACAAGGGAGGTGGCAGGCATTTCTCAGCCTGCACATCAATGGCAAAATACCGGGTCTCACCCTGATAATACAAACTCTTATGAAGAGGAGCCACAATCTTCTTCCAAACTGTAATAACTAATGTTCACCAAGGCTTGTCCTCTGTCTCCTTAACAGGGCTCCTCCACCCACAAAATCAGAGAACACCAAGAAGTTCAATTACATTTTTTCTTGTACACTAGCAAAAACAAACAAACAAAGGGTAAGCTATCTCTAAGTACCTGAGCCTAAAATACCTTCATATGGATCTTCCAGAAAACCAGGGCTTTGAGTAATGTGCACGATTGATTAATTCATGTTCTTTTCAACATAACCTGATCAAATAGTTGGTAATGTTTTTCATTCTTAGTAATTTCAAAGGGCAAATTTCGCTGAAGGAGCACAAGCCTTCGATAAAAATGTTAGATATTAAATGTTGGCTATGCCCTGACTTTCTGGAGTTACTGAGACACAAGGAAACCAAAATGAATTAGTTATAAAGGCCAAAAAAATCTGACGTGAAGCATATCAAGCCATGTTTACTATGCATACAATATTTGTAAAGGGAAGTAAACTGAATAGGTTTTCCTGACAGGAGCATGTAAAGGGAGCCATGCCTGAAAATCAGAAAGAAAAATAAAGATTATTTTATATGCTACATCTTCTTTCTGGAGCCTCTCACTATGAAGGGGTAACATTTAAAAGTTATTTTAAATGATTATGTTTAAATCCACTTTATTGTAAGCATCGCTGTGTCACTGTGGACATTCTCAGATGGTCCCATTAGATTTCAAAATAAACATTTCTTCTATAAACATCACCTCTGTGTCATCCAGGAAACGATTGGCTTTAAACACACAGTTAATACTTTCAGGTCTTCAAAGCATGTGCAGTGTTAATTTTTTTATTTTTTTATTCTTTGCTATAGGGTGGTAAGTGCTTGTCAGAGAGAAACATAGGCAGAGAGAGAGAGAGAGAGAGAGCGAGCAAGACATCACCCCCGCAGGGAGGATGGCCATGCTGGAATTTCCTCTCCTCCATCCTCCTCTTTGGATTTTGGGAATGCTTGCACACATGCCTGGCATGATTTTCAAGCTTCTAGGTCAAGGACTCGAACTACATGTAGTCAGTCATGTGGGATCCAGCGCCTTAACCTCCATGTCACCTACTGGCCCACCATGTTAGTTTTCCTAGCAGATGGACCAGGCTCAAAGGTCCTCCAGCAGGGAACTGGGCTCTGGTGGGCACCCGCAAATGGTTCCTTCCTTTTGGTATCTGTGCCAGCTCTCCTGCCATCTCAGCTCCTGATCCTTGCCACCAAACGGGCTCTTAATGATGTTGTTCTAGGGGCTGGCAGAAGGGTACTGGCTCAGCCTGTGCCTGTGGCCACTGGCTCCTTGCAAGCCAAACGGCCTTTATGGATCAGCAAAGGGAATGTGGACCGACAGCTTCATGAGCTGGCACGTGGCGTCTCCCCTCCCCCTCCCCTCAGCCCTCCCATGAGCAGGGCCAGCCTGGCTCCAGCAGTGCCCAGGGAGGCTGCCACTCATCGTCTAAGGCACACACAGATGCCTCAGGAGTTTGGATGTTTACTTCACAAGGCACCGGCACAGGGCAATTTATAAAAAAATGCAATTTCACAGAGAGGGGAAGAAAAGGACATATTTGTAATTGATGGTGGGGAGGGAAAACTCCACACTCCTGCTCCTTCAGAGTCAGTGTGAGGAGATGAATACGGGATAAGTGGCACCGAAAGGGCATTAGTTGCAGATTAGTTTTCCCGACTTATGAAACCTCCCCAAATAATTTAGTAATGAAGACCTCTTCTGTGAACTGTCAGCTTTATTTATCTGTCCTACCTCCACTCGGAATCAGACTCATCTATATGCTCTTTGTGGAAGGTGTCACATTCAGCCGACACGATACAGCACGCCGTATGGATTTACAGAGGGATGTGTCCTTTAAAGTCAACTAAAATGACGGTTTTTATCACACAGACTGTGACCCACAAAAATAGCTTTTTGAATTATTTTGGCGATAGACATTCTCTATTTTGGTCTAGCAATCAGTATCATTATTTCTAACAAAGAGTAATATGCCATTTCTCAAAACGACTTTAAAGAGCGGCCTTGTTGCAGTCTTCTGTGCTGTAAACAAAGTCATTTGGAGACACCGGCGGGGGCTGAACAAAGCAAAATCTGGAGCGGGTAGAGCAGGTGGGTGCAAGCCTGATCAGGAGGGCAGGAGACCTGGGTTCGGGCTGTCTACCAACTAGTAGGTGACTTCGGCCAGACCACATCCCCACTTTCGTTTTTTTCTTCTGTTTTGCAGTGTTTAGGAGATAGCAGTGAGAATGAAGAGCCTCTGAAAACACCCCCAGCCACATGCACCTAGGGTGGTGTCCATTCGATACTCTGAGCTGCCCTTCTGTGTGGAGGAGCGCTCCCTCCACTGCGATTCCCACATATATGCTTTCTTTTTTGTAAAAAAATAATTTATTGGGACCAGCAGTTAGCATAAAGGCTATGTTGCTGGACTCCCATGTAGTCGATCACAGTTCGAGCCTCGGACATGGTGGCTTGAACTCACTCTGGGCGCGTGTGCATGTGTGCCCATGATCCTGAGAGGAGAGTGGAGGAGAAGGGATTGTGGCGTGGCCATCACCCCCTGGGGGGTGATTTCTCACTTTCTGTCTCTCTGTCTCTCTCTGTCTCTGGCGAGGGCACGCACCCTGCAGCAAAAAACTCTCAAAAAATTTTTATTTAATTTTTAAAATTTTATTTATTTTAATTTGACCAGAGAGAGACAGACAGAGAGCAGAGAGAGAGATAGAGATAGAGATAGATAGAGAGAGAGAGAGAAAGAGAGAGAGAGAGAGAGAGAGAAAAGTGAGAAAGCAAGTGACCAGGTCTGGGACTCAAACTGAGGTTGGCCATGTGGGAGTGTCCAGTACCTTAACCACTACACCGCCTGCTGGTCTCAGCTACATACATACTTTCTAGGTCAGGGGAACAAGATGGGATCACCCCACACACTTTCCTTTCTTTTTTTTTCTTTTTTTGTTGTTGAGAGATTTTCGCTATAGGGCGCGTGCCAGACAGACAGAGAGAGACATCAGAGACAGAAAGTGAGAAATCACCCCCCAGGGGGGATGGTCACGCCGCAATCCCTTCTCCTCCATCCTCCTCTCGGGATCTTGGGCACGCACGCACATGCGCCCGGCGTGAGTTTTAAGCCACCGGGTCTGGGACGTGAACTGTGGTTGACTACATGGGAGTCCAGCAACATAGCCATTACGCTAACTGCTGGTTCCCACACTCTCCTTTCTTTTATCCTTTCCTTTTTTCTTTTTTGCTAGAGTGCACATACACTCACTAGAGAGAGATAGCGTGATGAGAGAGAGAGAGAGAGAGGAGAGAGAGAAAGAGGAGAGAGAGAAAAGCACTCCCCTCTCCCACCCCCCCCCTGCCTTGGGAATGGCCATGCTGCAGTCCCTTTTCCTCCATTCCTCCCTCCTTTTGGGACTTTGGGCACGCAGGGACATGCATCTGGTTTCTCAGGCTTCTAGGTCTGGGACTCAAACTGTGAGGCTGACCATCTGGTATCCGGTTGCCTTAACTCCCAGGCCATGGAGTTGGCCCACCCATATGCTTTCGGTCTGAGGAGACTAAAGCTTTTCATCTTGTTCTCCCTTTCTCCAGACCATACCAAGTTCCCAGTAAAAGGGCCTCATGGTGTGCTATGGACCCGAGGGGGCTCTGATCATGCCAGCATGATCGCATTGCTGTTCAGATTGCTCCGTGTTCATTCATGCATTGGGTGCCTCCTCAATTTCAAATAGTGATCTCCAGCACAGAATCTTTATCCCTTAGTCCTTGTGCTGCATCTGCCTCTCGATGCTCACTCCTGAACCTCTCGCCCAGAATGCCTTCTGTCATTCCACCTGATCTTTTGGCTGCGGTGTGGGCCTTAGATCCAAGAAAAGGCATTTCTCAGCTCTATCAACCCACGTGCATTTCCGCCTGGCCAACTCATTGTCTATAGTTGCTGCAGAACAAGTTTGTACATTGTCTGTATTTCTAGCCTCCTTTTATTGGGCATTTATAAGATCTGAACTTCCTTGGGTCAAGGCTTCTATTCCAAAATGGCCTATAAATAATAGATTCTTTATGAAACTTCTTGATTGATTGTTGGTCATTAGATGTTTTCTTCCGGAGGACGTACATAATAGGAAACATTCCCTCATTTCCAGCTAACATCTATTGAACATCCACATGTCCCTTTAAAACCGAATTGAATTTATCTGGAAGTTTTGAAACACTGATTGAAGAAACCAAATTATGGAGTACAAATAAATGCCTATAGTAAAATCCCCTCCCTTGCAGTGGTTTCTCTGGGCTTTGATGATTTCCTCTTTAAAACAGAAAATTTCAGGGCCAGTATGTGATGTGGTGGTTAAGGCGCTAAACCTGGTGACGTGAAACTCATGCTGGGGGCGTGCGCATGCACGCCCATAATCCCTAGAGAATGGAGGAAGAGGGATTACAACGTGGCCATCCTTTGCGGGGGGTTGATTTCTCACTTAATCTCTCTCCATATATCTCTGTCTCTCCAGTAAGCATACATGCCCTATGTCAAAAATATCTCCAAAAAAAAAGAAAAAGGAAATTTCCCTGTAGCTTTGTTCTAGTTATCTATTATTGCATGCATAACAAATCACCCCAATACTTAGTGGCTTAAAATAGCAATTTATGATTATCCTTCATAGTCCAGTGGATTGCCTGGGCTCAGCTGGGTAGTTCTTATTCAGCATCTGTCATGTGGCTGCAGCTGATCGGATTGGAGTTGGAAGGCCTAAAGGCACAAGTGGCTTGATGTGTAAGATGGTTCTCTCGCATGATCTGTAGTTGACTCTAACTGTGACTGGGAGCTCAGCTGGGCTGCAATGGCACCCCCATGTATTCTGGGCTTCCTTTAGCCTGGTGGCTGGGTCCTAAGAGAGAGCTTCATAAGAGCAAACACCTAAGGGGCTCAGGTAGAAGCCACAGGGATGTCATTACCATTGCATTCTGTTTTTTTCTTTTTCTTTTTTTAAGAATTATTTAATTTTATTTATTATTACTCTTATCTTTTTTAAAGAGAAAATTTGACAAGAGGGAGGGAGGGAGGGAGGGAGAGAGGGAGAGAGAGAGAGAGAGAAAGAGAGAGAGAGAGAGAGAGAGAGAGACTTGAATCATGGTCGGCCACATGAGAATCTAGCGTCTCAACCATTATACCACCTGCCAGCCCCATTGCATTCTATCAGTCAGACTAGTCACTAAAACTAGTCCAGGCTCAGAAAAAGAGAGTTAAATCTGTCTTCTGACATGAGGAACATCACGTGCGTACAGGGAGGGAAGGAGCTGTGGCAGCCATTTTGGAAACTTTCTGCCACAGGCTCCCTCAGGAGAACTCCCAGCTACCATTTCTGAGTGATTGCTATGTACTCTTGGCAGTTTTATATTTTCTTCTCAATTAATTCTCACAACAACCTGATAGGATAGCCATTATTTTTTCTCTATATTGAGATGACAAAGTATGCTCACAATGGATATGTGATTTGTTCAAGGTCAAGTAGATTGTAAAGGGCAGAGCAAGATTTTAAACCCTAGTATACCTAGCTCCAAGTACAGGCTTTTCTTCATGATACGACCCTGCCTGAAATGATCACAACACTTGAATGATGCCCAAGACAGGGGCATGAAGGGAAAAGAAGGCTGTAGATGAGAAGTGCTTCCATTGAAGTCGCTGTAATTCTCGGTTGATGGCCGTCTCTGGAACACAGCCTCCTGCTGCTCTTTAGGTAATGTCTTCGGAAGTTTAAGCCCCCAGGCAGTCTTGGTTTCTGGGACCTAATGCCAGAGGGCCAGAGGGTTCACACACACACCACCTCCCCCACCTCCTCATGGGACCTGGTCATGCTGTAATCCTTTTCCCTCCAATTCTCTATCCTGTCAGGATCTTGGCCTATGTGTATGTCTGACATGTTTTCAAGCCACTGGGACTATGACTTGAACCCTGGTTGGCCATGTGGGATCTGGCTTTCTTTGCATAGCGTTTAACTGCTGTGCTATGGGCCAGCCCCAGATCTCTAATTTTAGATGAAGTTTTTTTCGGAGCAGAGGTTTTTGCTACAGGGCACGTGTGCTCGCCAGGAAGACAGAGAGAGACAGACAGAAAGACAGGAAGTGAGAAATCACCCCCCAGGGGGATGGCCACGCTGCAACCCTTTCTCCTCCTTTCTCCTCTTGGGATCTTGGGCACGCACGCACACACGTCGGCATTGAGTTTAAGCCACCCAGTCCAGGACTTGAACCGTGGTCAACTACATGTGAATCCAGCACCATAACCATTATGCTACTACACTAACTGCTGGTCCCTAGATGAAGCATTTTAAGAGTACAGGCTTCATCCAAATACAAGCCCAATGTATAATCTCAATGACAATATATTGTAGAGGAATACATTCTTATGAAGTGAAACAAATGTTTTCTAATGATGTTTACATTATCTTGAAAATAAGGTAAAATTAATCCTACTATAAAACTTGGGCTTTAAAAATTGATTAGAGGGTGGGATTTAGCATTATTTTATAACGCGACTTGAATTTTTAAGCAAACATTTACACGTAAAGCATGAGGGAGAGCACAGGCAGCTGCAGAGATGCACTTGTCTGCCTCATTTCCTCTCAGCTGCAGGGGGCAGCACAGGTCAGTTAATGGCCTCCTTTTTTCTTTCTTTTTTTTTTTTTTTGGTTCTTTCATTACAATTTGAAGAGTTGTTTTCTTCCATACCATGCTCTCATCTGGCTCTCCATTACATGATGTGTCATTTTCTTGAAGAATTGCCTCTGAAGTCCCTATCTCAAAGTCCACTTCAAATGGGAGACTTTATTTAGGGAGGGAAAGATCAGTGAAGGATTCCTGTGCTTTGGTTGTGGTTGTTTTTAGTTTGGCCATAGGGCATGCAGACTCGCTGACGACAGACAGAAAAGGAAGGACAGTGAGAAATCACCCACCATCCCTCAAGGGGGATGGCTACACCACAACCCTTTCTCCTCCATTTTTCTCTCAGGGTTTTGGGCATATAAGCCTGGAATGTTTGTAAAGGCCCTGGGTCTAGGACTATGAACCCTGAAGTTGACCATGTGGGATCCAGCTGCCTTAATCACCAGGCTACCTGTCTGTCTGGGCTTGGTTTCCTGTATTTTTTAAATCTTAAATTTCCATACAAAACTATTCTTCTGACTAGAAACAACTAGTAATACAGAAAAGACAAAGGTAATAATGAACTATAAGGAACATCCCCAGTGAAAATACCCGTTAGTTGACACACCTGTTAGGTTGATCTTGGTGCCTTGACAGTGCAGACCCTTTAGGACATAGACAGTCCTTGGCTTTGGCTTCCTTGTGTGTTACTGACTTCCTAAGGGCTGAAGGGATCGATCCCCTTTTCCCATTGGTTTTCCTAAATATGGAAGGGCAAGAAATGGAGATTATCTAAGCAGTGCTGCCCCCTGCTGGCGGAAGTTATGTAACCTTGCCAACAGATGTTCCCTACATTCTTGTTTGCAACATCTGCTGGGAAACGTTCAGAAGTGTTCAGAATCCTAACGCTCTGGAAGATAGTCCAGGTCATACTGCCCTCGCCCCCTCCACCCCTTCTGCAGAGTGGACGCTGCAGCCACCTGGAAGGCAGAAATGACGTGCTCATGATCACAGTTCCGGGCTCTCTCTGCAGCGTCCAGCTTCATAGAAAACCCTCGCGCGGAATTCACCATTCCTAAATAAGTAGTGTTTAACGTGATGGCGCGGTTTAGAGTTCCTTTGTGAGGATGTGTCCAGGAGGCCTGTGCTCTGTGCTGAATCCCTTCTGATGTTTTCCTCTATTAACTAGATTGTCAGAATTTTCCTTAAACATGAAATAGAATTCTTAGGGTGTGAATGTACTTAGGATTCCCCACAGCTCTTCCATGGAATAAAAGTAATACGTAAAAAGGCCAAAATACTAACTTACTAATGTGTCGTCGAATTTCTGGAAAAGTGTTATTTCATAACTTAGAGCTGATGCTTTGAGGATAGGATTAAGATACATGATATCTGATATGGACAGAGCTAGGATGTTCTAATTACCTTTCTAAATTTTCATGTAATTAACTAAGTTTTACTTAGACTTTCTTAATACTTGAAGCTTAAATATAATTCAAATGATGAAAGAACATCATGTGTAAAATTGTAACGGTAAGTGTTTATTAGACAGCTCAGAACTTCACAGCAGCCCGGCCGGGGCGTTCATCTAAAAATCACTGTCTTGTCTATTCTTCGGGTGTCTATTATCCACGGTGGTAAACTAGTTTATTTACCAGTTCCAAGACAGCGTCTGTTCCGGTTTGTTCTGACTGCTATCACAAAATACCTTACACTGGGTGGGTGGCTTATAAACAACAGGAATTTATTTCTCAAAGTTCTGGAGGCTGGAAGTCTGAGATCAGGATGCCAGCATGAGTGGGTTCTGGTGAAGACCCTCTTCTGGGTGCCAGACTGTGTCCTTACATGGTGGAAAGAAAGTGAGAGAACTCTCCGGGATCCTAATCTCTCAAAAGTCTCTCCTTTCAATACCATTACATCGGTGGGGAGAATTTCTTTTTTTCTTGGGAAGATTTTTGCTATAGGGTGTGTGTGCTCACCAGAGAGACAGAGAAAGACAGAGAGACAAAGGTTGGAAATCACTCCCCTTCTACCCCCAGGGGAATAGCCATGCTGCAACCTCTCTTCCTCCATTCTCCTCTCAGGATTTAGGGCATGCACACACATGTACCTGGTATGAATTTTAAGCCACTGGATCCTAGACTTGAACCGTAGTTGACTACTGGGTGTTGAGTGATGTAACCACTATGCCATCTGCTGGTCCCTTCTTCTTTTTAAAAAATAATTAATTGAATTTTATTTATTATTTTTACTTATCTATTTATTTATTTATTTTAAGTTGACCAGAGAGAGATATACAGAGAGAGAGAAAATGAGAAAGCAAACCATCAGGTATAAGACTTAAACCATGGTCAGACATTTGAGAGTCTAGTGCCTTAACCACTATGCCACCTGCTGGCCCCAGGAGGTTAGCATTTCAAATATGAATTTTGGGTTCAGGAGGGAACCCAAAGCTTCAGTCAATTGTAATGTCCATGCTACCTTCATGGACATAGTAATCAAGAACTTTTAGCTTCACATCTAGTGAGATGTTTCCTACCACTGTAATATGGTGAGTGGCAACTGGCCTGCTTCTGGGACAGAGGTTCTTAGCTTCCTCTACCAGGATCAGTCTCTCCCTTGAGATGCCTTCATACTCTTTCTAGTCAAAGTCCCACCCCAAACATGGTACCTACAAGAGGCTTACTGTGATTCATCCCCTTTGACATTGATCCTTTTTCCTTTTGGTACTACTCTGGTGTTTTGTTTGTTCTCAGTTTTTTACTTTTTTTAAAAGGTTTTTGGCATAGGGCTTGCCAGAGAGAGGGAAACTGAGAAATCACTTTCCGGGGGACTGGCCATGTCGCAATCCCTTCTCCATTTTCCTCTCAGGATTATAAGCATGTACACACATGCAGCTGGTGTGATTTTCAAGTTGCTGGGCTCTGGACTCGAACCATAGTCAGCTGCGTGGGAGTCCAGTGCCTTAACCACCATGTAACCTGCTGGCCACATTGCCTTTTTTTTTTTTTCCCACAGTGAAAATGAGTTTGGGTGTGTGTGTATGTGTGTGTACATGCTTGTCCTGGAGCAGCGCTGAAGACTGAGCCAAGCTCCACGTTTTCTAAAGGTAGGTTCTCAGTCTTTCTTTGATCTTGTTCTGTAATGCCTGGACTCCTCTTCTACTGAGGTAAGAGCTCAAATAATGTTGACTAATGCATTTGGTGTTTCTTAGAAAACTGCTTATAGGAGAAGCCTCATGGAGGGTAGCAGACCTTGGCCTCCTTAGCAAATGCGTCTGTTTCTCCGGAGACATCGTCCTGCTTGTCCTGCTGCCCGCCTGTTTTCTAGGCACTGCCAGTTAGCATAATTACTATCTCAAGGCCTTGCCCTTTACTGATCCTGGTAGTTACAGCAGTTTACAGTCAGAGACGTGCTGACAGAGGTACGAATATAGTCACCAGGACCGCTGTAGAGGTTTGTGCCTTTCCTTGCTTCTCAGAATTGCCTTTGTTTTAGACTGCACTTTCCTTTTTCTTGTTTCCCCAAGTTGCCCTGGTGGAAATTCAGTACATCACTTAACACAGCGATCCGGAGCTGTGGGAAGACATTTACAACAAAAGCTTGCTTTCAATACGGACTAATGTGATCAACCTGTCAAAATAAGGGTAAAGTCATATAAATAATCAGCAAGGTATTTATCAAATGCCACGGCAGCGCCATATGGAGGGTTATTCAGGGAGCTTTAGTTAATAGAAGGGGTTGAGGCTGGAGTCCCTCGGCTCTGAAAAGACTCTCACCAAGATGCTATTAAAGAAATGAACTAGCAGTGAGAAAGCTGGCACAAGACCAGCCTGTATCCCGAACAATGGTCAGAAAAAGGCATTCTGGAGCCTCTGGAAACTGGAAGGATGTGATGACATTCACTGACATAAATACTGTTTCTACTTTGCACAGAAGTGCACCAGCCAAGAAATGTATTAAATACCATTAAAGCAGCCCCGGGTGGCAGTGAGTTCATGTCTTGAGCACTTCAGCATGCATATAAATAAGATCCAGGGACAAGATGGGCATGAGAGAGACCAGTGAGAAAACCTCTTTGGGCCCCAGAAGGCCCAGTGGAGGGTTTAAGGCTTGAAGGGCAAGTGGCTTGCACTTCTTAAGCTAATTCAGGTTGGGTGGTAAAAGCTGCCAGGAGCCCAGTCCCCAGGTACTGGTACGAAGGTGTGTTCTACATAACACCTGGGTGTGTCAGGCATGTAGACCACACATATTTGGTTCTGAGCCCTATCGAGGTTCAGCGGGTTGAAATGCTTTGATTGATGCCTGATGCTGACTGTGACATGCATGGGGGTGGTGGGAAGCCCATGCTGTGGATTCCACATCATGCCTCACAGCTGGTCTCTCCTGTTTTCCTCCATGGCCAGCCCTCAGCCAAGGGTAATACCATGTCCATCCTTCGGCTCCTCCACTGCAGAGTCTACAGTTTTTGGCAACTGAGTCCATAGTCTTTTTGAACTGTGGTTGACTGTGTGGGTCATTAATATTTCGTCCATTCCTGATAGATTTACTTTCCCCCTTGTTGGCATCTAAACAGACAAATGCTATTTCATCTTATTTAAATGATGTTAAAATACAAGATTTCTCCTAACCAGTGGAGTGCTGAAGAGAAATTTGAATGTTATGATTCCATTAGAATAATATCATAATATATAAACTTACTTAGTAATTTATTTGGCTATTGATATGTGCGCCATAGGCAGGTCTTTGGAAGGCATGTGCAAAAGATTTGTGCTTTTATTTTTATTTAAATAGTATAATGAATATTGCCCTTGTCCACCCAAAATCCTATTCCCCTTCTTTTGCTGTTTTGTTTTTGAGATTTTTTTGCTATAGGGTAAGTGCACTTGTCAGAGAGACAGAGAGAGATAGAGAGATAGAAAGCGAGAATTCACCCCCTAGGGGGGTGGCCACACCACAATCCCTTTTCCTCCATTCTCCTCTTGGGATTTTGGGCATGCACACACATGCTCCCAGCATGAGTTTTGAGCTACCAGGTCCAGGACTTGAACTGTGGTTGACTATATGGGAAACTAGCACATTAACCACTATACCAACTGTTGACTTGCTGTCTCCCTTCTTTCAGCAGAGTAGCCTGAGTCTTCCTGGGATACCCAGCTCTTTCTCATTCTTAGCGCTTATATTCATGGAGGTGACCCCACTCCCAGCACCCAGGGTGCTCAAGTGACCCAGAACTGGCCACTCAGTGCTTTCTTCCCCCCTCTTGCACAGTGTTTAATTATTAGGGGTTTTATAGTTGAATCGTATCTCCTTCAAAGAGATGGATTGGAGTTCTAGCCCCTCATACTGCTGCATGTGACCTTATTTGGAGATAAACCTGTATGAACAGAGGCAGTCAAGCTAAAATGAGGCCACTAGGTTGGGCCCTAATCCAATATAACTGCTGTTCTTAAACACAGGGGGAAGTTGGACACACAGAGGAAGAGGACAGGAAGGCATAGAGAGAAACCAAGGCTTTCCACCAGGGCTAGGAAAGAGGCATGAACACATCCTCCCTGCTCTCAGAGGAACCAGCCTAATCGACACCTTGCTCTTGGACTTCCACTCTCCATAACTGTGAGACAAATGTCTGTGGTTTCAGCCACCCAGTGTGTGGAACTTCTCCCTGAAGCCTGTGAACTACTATGTGAATGGTCATGTGACTCAAGTCAAGCGCATCAGAATGCATTCCAGGACTCTTACTGAAGCAGTTAGGAAGAGATCTCTTTTCTTTTACAGTTGTGAGGATGTAAGACTGGAGCTGACGGGGTTGCCACGCAGACAGTTCCTATCTGAGGCTGAAGCCAGCATGGGCGACTGATTCCGAGAGAGCTACTCCTGGCCCTGATCTGAGCCACAGGATTATAGCATTTTTCAGTAGCTTCCGGGCCTTGAGTTTTCTGTGACGTTGACCAATACAGTTGACCTGGTTTTTGCTTAATCCAGATTGAGTAGAATATTCTATCACTCTCACTCAAAAAGGTCCTCACCAAACTACTAAACATCTGGGGGTCAATTTGGTGCATGACTGAGCTGCCTCAGATGCAGCAAGAGCTGCCATGAACTGGTTCCTGTAAGTACAGGAAAATAGTTCTCAATGCAAAGGGAAGTATGGAGGGAAATCTCATCATTATGTTCTACATATTAAATAGTGTAACTAAAATGTGGAACCCTTGTGGATTGTTGTACCCAAAAGGATTGAAGACCCCCAATAGGGTCTCTGCACACCACTCCACCGCCAGCCCCAGTCTGCCAGGATCACGGGTGCTCATGTGGGAGCATGCCTGGCATGCACAGGAGAACTTGGGTTGAAACTTGGGACCTCCCCACAGTGGCCTCAGCCTTGCAGAGCATTGAATTACTTCTGTGTCACTATGACTGTCATTAAAAAAATAGCTTTTAAAACATCACTTAATATGAAGAAATAAAAATATGGGATATTTCAAGTTCATTGATAGTGAAATATTTCTATAATCTTCACTCTGGGACCCTTGGGTAGGCATATATAGGCAATTCTTTTCTTCCTTTCAGGAGAGCATGCACAGATTTTCACAGTGGGATGGTTCTGGGTGGGTATGCAGACCTTGGGGAGCCACTGCTAGGACAGATTGGGACTATAAGTCTCCATATATGTCTCAATATAATTGAGAGTCACTGGTGAAAATCTGGCCCAGGACAGTCATGACCCCGAGTGATTGCCATCTGTTGATTATTGGTCTCAATCCAACTTTTCAGTCTGGTATCCACATTAAAAAAGATATACACACATATTAGCATGAAAATAATTAACCACAACAGCATCTGTGCCAAGGACGGAATGAATGGGCCATTTCAAATGCATCATCCATTCACGCCTAAAGGTGACCTCTGCAGGAATTGTGGAGCACCCCCTTAGATGATTTTGCTGGCTTGGAGCAAGATTCTGACTTGCTAAGTTCTGGGATAAATAATGGATTATTCAACATTAGAACCCAAAGGGAAAAATTTTATATGGTTATCCATTATTTATCTTTGATCAGGGATATTCTTTATGCAAAAAGTGATTTAAAGCAGCTTACACAGCTTCACAGAACCTAGTTATCTACTATAGATTTAAAATAAAAACAAAAAATAAGGCAAAGAGAAAACAAAATGGAGAGCCAGGAGTGAGATTAGTATTGAAAAAGCATGCCATATTCCTAGGGTTTTCTTGTGGTCAGCTTTCTAGCATAAATTATGAAGGGGAAAAATGTGACCACGAGAATCTTCGTCTTTCTGTAATAAAAACTCGCTTTGTCTCTCTGGCAAGCACACGTACCCTATAGCCAATTAAATATATGCACAAAGGAAGAAGAAAAGGAAAACCCCAGATAATTCAGGTAGAGTAGCTCTGCCTGACACAGAGAGAAGACAGGAATATTCCCTCCACATAGCAACACTTAAAGGATATAATAGAACAAAAGGCCTCAGCTTTTCTCTTCTGAAGAACCACTGTCCTGCTTCTCTTCATCTTCCCTCAATACAAATTTTCCCCAATATTAATAAAAATGCAAGTTAATGTTGCCCTTTTTAAAAAGAATTATTACTTTAATTTTTAATTTATTGTTATGATTACTTTTTAATTTATATAGGACACATGCACTCACCAGAGAGAAACAGAGAGAAAGAGAGAGCGAATGAGAGAAAGCAAGCTGCCAGTCCAGGACATGAACCATGGTCAACCTTGTGGGAGTCCAGCGCCTCAGCCACCGTGCCACCTGCTGGCCCCCAGCAAGTTAATGCTTACCAAGCAGTCACTATAAGGCAGTCTCTATGTTAGTTGCTTTACCTATAGGATTTCAGTATAGTGTGATGACACAGTTGCTATGGGGTGGCAAACATTATTGCCCCTTTATGGATGAAGACTGGCTGGGGGCAGGGTGATGGTTAGCCTGCCAATGAGTCTGTCTAACTCCAAAGTTCCTGTACCTGTAGCCATACATAGCTTTTAAAGAAAGATAACTAAGGCAGCTTCAATTCGAGTTATATTTCTTGAAAGCATTTCTCCAAAGGACCAGATTGTTTTTGACGATTCTATCAGGAAAATGAGATGATAATCTTGTTAACAGATCATGTGTGGGATCATAAACATTTATTGTGCATCATGATTATTTCATGGAATGAGAGCCTAAAATAGACCTTGTTAAGAGTCTAAGTCTAAACACATTCAAATATAAAAGGCTCCATTTTGCTCTCATTTGAACGAAAGCAATCAGGGATGGTTCTGCGGGTGGAAGTCTGGCCAATAAAGAGAGTTTATGGTGGAGCCAGGCTGGCTATTCAAAGTCCTAGACCAACCATGTCTACTAAAACAGACTTGCATGTGTTACACGATCAGCTTTACTGCTCAGAAAGGCGAAAGTGACCAAGGCAGCATCCTATCCAACCCCCTGCATTTCTGGCCTATTAAGCCAGAAAGTTCTTCCTAGCAGAGGACGCTGCAAGAACAATGTGGAGACAGCCTGAAGAAAGGCCCAGAGCTACTGGTTTTGAGTCAGAATGAGCAGTTGACACATCAGAATTCATGTCTTTAAAGGAACTGCAGTTGGTGTATCTGGGCAAGGTTGTCATGGGGCACAAGGTCGAGGCCAGCATCGTACTGAGCTCAGCAAATGTATGGCACACATACTCTGTCCCCCAAATAAGGGAGACAGAGACCGAGAGAGGAAGAGAGAATTGACTGAGATGATCTGCAGCACTGTCACGCGTGCAAGGTTTAGCTCCTCTACCGTAATCTTTGTTCCCTGTGAGATCACAAATACACAGAGCGGGATACAGCAGAAATGGTTTCTCTGACACTGAATACGATAACGCCCTCTTGAGAATCCATACTGTTGAAGGTGATGAAGAAGACAAATGGCAATGGAGGTCGAAAGAGTCAGAGAACACCGTCTGCTTTTGTGAGATCTATTCTGCCCTGAGAGTAGGTTCACACTGCAGTGGGGGGTAGACATTAGGGAAGTAAAGGCAAAACAAGAGCTGGAAGGAATCTGTGTCTATCTGCCCATCCTTCCTGCAAAGAGTCTCCTGAGATGTTTTCTTTACAAGTTTGTTTATTCACAGTAGGAGGCAGTTCAAACCGATCTGTTTGAGGACGCATTTAATTACTGTCATGTTGATAATGAAGAGTGTTCTCGCCCTTCCACCTACAAACTTAATTGTGTGTACACCCATCTTTTCTTACTAACCTGACTCCCAGGTAGCTTTCTTTCCATTCAAAGCTGATTTTAAATATCCTCCTGCTCCTCCTACTTCCTCTCCGAGCTTCCACCATTAATTTTTTCCTTTCCTGTTGTTTTCCTCACTCTCAATTAGTATTTGCCCACTTACTTTATTCTCAAATAACTCCTATCTTAAAAACAACCTCCTATTAACCTCCCCTTTCATCTCTTAAATTTCCTTCCTATTACATTCTAGAAAGAAGAGTCTTCTCTTCTTCCCAGTGAACTCCTAGCTGTGCATTACAATCACTTTGGAGCTTTAATGCGTCTGGGATGCAGATGGATCCTTGGTAGTTTTTAAAGATCCTTAGGTGATTCTAAAACGCAGCTCGAGTGAAGAACTACTGGTTTATCCCTGTTTCTGTGAATGTCTCAAGTCTATTCATCCTGGTTTAGGATCAGTTCGCTTCTCTAAGACGTGCTCAATTAATCCAGGTCTAATTACAGAATCCCACGAATGTTTTCCAGATCTCTCCAGCGACCTCTCTCTGTTCTTTTAGAAACTTCCCTACCACCAACTTCTGGGCTCATGATTTCCATATCTTGACCTCCGCACTTGTTTCTCCAAAGTTATAATTCCTGGTCGGCATGTGGCACGGAGGTTAAGGTGATTGGATCCCACATGACTGATAGTACAGTTTGAGTCCCAGAACATGCTGAGAAACATGCTGGGCATGTGTGCATGCCTGCCCAAAATCCCTAGAAGAGGATGGAGGAGAGGGGATTATAGCATGACCATCCCCATAGAGGGTGATTTCTCACTTTCCCTCTCTATCTCTTCCTCTCTACAAAAAAAAAAAAAAAAAAAAAAAAAAAAAAAAAAAGTTCTATTTCCTCATTCATTAAAATGGCATCATCCAAATTCAGAACAGGCTACTCCAAAATATGGTACTGTGGCTTCTGAGAAAACAGCAGAAGCAGGAAGTTTATTTTTACCTTCCTCTTCCCTCTCTTAAAAAATTTTTTTAAAGAGATTTTTACTATAAGGATGTGTACTTGTCAGAAAGACAGAGACAGAGAGATATAGAAAGTGAGAAATCTCTCCCCAGGAAGGATGGCCATGCTTAATCCCTTCTCCTCTATTCTTCTCTTGGGATTTTAGCATGCACACACATACACCCAGTGTGAGTTTCAAGCCACCAGGTCCAGGACTTGAACTGTAGCCAGCCATGTGGGAGTCCAATGCCTCAGCCACTACTCACCTGCTGGCTCCATCTCCCTTCTCCCTTGAAGGAGAAAGTGAAACCTAGGAAGTCACTCTCCAACCTTCCCTCTCCTTTCACCTTGGAAGACCTTCAAGTGACAGGCATCCTGCCCTGTAACTCGGGAAAGACTGTCACACAGTGATGCTAAGAAGACTGAGCGAAAGGCCCTGTGGAGTTCCCACATGTTACCACCACTGGATGATACTCTTCTGTCCTCTAGTCATACTTTGCTACGACTGTCCATAAAACTACACAGACAGCCCCATTTCTTTGGGCTTTTACTTCTGAAGGCTCCTGTGTCCGGGTATACTCAAATTGAATACATTTGTATACTTTCTTCTTGTCAAGTTGTCTTTTTGTTGTAGAGGCCTCAGCCATAAAACTTGCAATGGGGGAGAAGATCTGACTTTCTCCCAGAGAGTATCACACTTCACATCGTCACTGAAGCCAGAAACCAGAGTATCCTTGTCCACCTTTTGCCATCAGATTCCATATTCAAGCTGTCATGAAGTCTTGCTGTTTTTACTGCCTCGAGAGTCCTCTCTTTTCCATTGCTGCTGCCTGGTTCGGGGTTTGATCATTTTAGCCAAGATTAATGGAAGGCTTTCATAATGAGTCTTCCTGACTCCAGCCTTGACTCCATTATACCTGTCTTCTATGCTGCTTCTGAAGAAATAAAATACAACTCTGTATAGCCGTGTTGTTTGCCAGCGTTAGGCCCATGGTCAGCTCTTCCTTTCCCGAAGGACAAACGCAACCCCCCTAACACAGAGCAAAGCTCCTTTAGCATGTGCTTTCCATCTACATTTTAGGATAGTCACCCCTCACTTCCTCCTGGTCTACCTGCATCAAGCCACATCAAGCTCCTGGCAGCACCACGTGGAGACCCCTGACATCGCACTTGACAGACGGTTCTATAATCATCTCCCGTTTCACTCTCCTCAGTCCCAGCTGACGGAGGGGGACTGATGTTTTACCTTTAGCTTCACAGGCTGCCCATAGGTTCTGATATTAAGTAAGCCGGCAACATATTTTGGTTCCATGAATAAATAAGTTAATATTCGATTCTCTTCTAAAGGCTGGACTTGAATTTACCAGACAGTTAATTCCCAAACTATTTCCCACAGTGGTTAACCAAAGAAGGCAAGAGTAAAAGACAGAAATGCAAAGCATGGTGATCCTGACCCCCAGAGAGCTTAGCCCGAACACAGGAGTGGAAGAGAGATACAGGATGATCATTTCAGGTAAAATGCTCCTCATGTGAACTGGCTTTGGTGTAAGTGTCCTGATTCTCTTTCAGGTCTAATTTTTTTTTTTTTTTGAGAGGTTTTTGCTGTAGGGCATGTGCACTCACCAGACAGACAGAGATACAGAAAGTGAGAAATCACCCCCCAGGGGGGATGGCCACACCACAATCCCTTCTCCTCCATTCTCCTCTGGGGATCTTGGGCACGCACGCACATGCGCCTGGCATGAGTTTTAAGCCACCGGATCCGGGATGCGAACCACAGTCGACTACGTGGGAGTCCAGTGACATAGCCATTACGCTAACTGCTGGTCCCTTTCAAGTCTAATTTTTATGCATATGAGAATCTATGTTTTTAAGCTAAGTTTAATGCCAGATGTGAGTTTTATTATAGGCCAAATAGAAAGCAATAAAATACCCTGGAGACAAAATAATAGCAGAAAGATGTTTGAAGAGATGGCCAGGGTCGATATTTGAATAAGGACACTATTTAGTACAGAAGGAAAATATTCTGAACACATACACCATTTAAAATAGGAGGTTATTGGGCCAACACTGGGCCTAGTGGTTAAGGCAATTAGATCCCACAGGGCTGACACTGTAGTTTGAGTCTTGGACCTAGTAGCTTGAAGAACAACACACCAGGTGTCAGCACGTGTGTGTCCCAAATCCCCAAAGGAGGTAGAAATGGAGACGAGATTGCAACGGGACTATCCCCTATGAAGGGGTATTTCTTACTTTCCCTTGTTCTCTGTCTCTGATGCATACAACCTCTCGCATATTAAGAAGAGAGAGAGAGAGAGAGACAGAGACAGAGAGAGAGAGAGAGTGAGAGAGAGATATAATGGATTCATCATTAAAAAACCTGAAGAGCAAAAATGTGTAGGGATGGGGACTAGCAGTTGGTATAATGGCTATGTGGCTGGACGTCCATGCAGAAGACCCCGGTTCGAGTCCTGGGCCCCATGGCTTAAAATCACGGCAGGCATGTATGCTTGCGTGCCCAAGATCCTGAGAGGAGAATGGAGAAGAAGGAATTGTGGTGTGGCCATCCCCTCTGGGGGTAATTTCTCGCTTTCTGTCTCTGTCTCTCTGTCTTTCTGGAGAGCGCACGTGCCCTATAGCAAAGACCTCTCAAAAAAAAATTGTAGGGATGGGTTCTTTTCCCACAGAAAAGGAGATGACTCTCTTGTTTAATATTTTATCCTGTTTGTTTTCTCTATTTCATGCCTACGTCTGATGAATGAATTTGAATTCTAATTCCAAGATGTGAATGGCCGTAAGATGGCTTCCTAGTAGTTCCTGTGAAATACCAATGTTATATAAAGTAGAAAAACACGCATTTCTTCAGCTTCCAAATCTACTTATTTGGAAGCAATTCAATAGAGACAACTACTCATCAGCCACAAATTGTGTACTTTGGGGTGCAAACTGCTAATTGCCAGAGCATTAATTAAAACAATCGTTATGCTTTTTTGCTTTCCGAAGCAAAGCCTGTAAAAAATCTACCTAGTCACTTTTTCTGACATTCCTTTTCCCTCTTCGTAAGTATTAGGAATGAGAAAATTAAGATAATTTGTATGCATATTTCTGACAGCCATTTTAGGGTTCCATAATGATAACAATTAACCAAAGTTTCCCAGGCTTTGACTAACCACTCTCTGAGCAAATGGCTTCATTAATGAAAAGACTGCTAACTTTGGGTTAATCATCTAACGTTTAAGCAGAGGCTGCTTAGGAAAAGAAATGAAATGCTTTGTTAACGTGTATCTGGCCACAAGATGGCAGTAGACGTTTGATGAGTTTCTATGATAATTTTAGTCTTTTGTGTGTCAATGTGTGTGTGGGGGAGGGGGCAGTGAGACTTGCTCTGGGAAAAAAATTATTTATTTGAAATTTTATATTGTTTTTCATTTCCGAGTAAAATAAACCTAGTAGTATATAATTAATTTAAAAAGCTTTCAAGTGGATGACAGTTACATTGTTTATTTTAACAGTTAAGTTGTGTACCATAACAAAAGTAATGTAATTGGTCTCCCCCTCAACTGTATATGACAAATAGATGAACAAAAACTTAACATTTGGCTTGGATAAATTATATAGCTCTCATTTTTCTGGCTCACAACTCCAAGAGATGGGAACTAATCAACTCCTTTCTAAATCCTAGGAGAGTGAGTGCTATCTGAAGAGTTGTGGGTGATTGAGAAGCCAGATAAACTAGGTAGGCTCTTTTCCTTAAGAAGCTTTAGACCAGCAGAGAATATGGTTGTGTCTTCACACAATTACTACACATAAAGGGTGACATAAGACAGTTATGAACAAAAAGCCATACCACTATCGTGGAGGAACGATCGTTGTTAATTAGGGGGGAGTCAGAAAAGGGTTTTTGGAAAACAGGGCACACGCTGTTTGCCCTGACAAATAAATGGGATCCCGAGACTTGCAAACCATGCGCACGTAGGTGTGAGAGTAAAAGCACGCCCGGGGTGGGGTGGGGTGGTGGGGTGAGAGGTCCTGAGGGGGGAGGGGAGGGTCAGTGTGCTTGGCTGCCAAATATGTATATTGGGTTGTCTGAAAGTCATGATGCATTGTTTCTATGCACAAATGAGTCAGGACTTTTCTGACCACCCAATAAAAGGTAAAACTGGGAAGAAAGTGAGCTTGACTATTGAATGTTAGGTTTAGAAATTTGAATTGTATTCTGGAAGCAAGGGAGGACCACTGAAGGTTTTGGAGCTAAGTAGCCCAGCAGCAGTGGTTCAGAAGCACGGCCTAGAATCTGTGCTGGATGAGTTGAAGTAAAGGGAACTGGCTATGTGCTGTTTATGGGTCTGGAGAGACATGGTCAAATCCCATATTCTTAAGCCAGGACCATGAACTTCATTTCTCAGGTCATTTTTCTCATAGAAAAAGCAGAGGGGTGGACCAAGTGGTTCTTTTCAGCTCCCAAAACTGCAGTCCTGGCTGAGATAATGGCAGATAGGGTGATGGATCCTGGAGACACCAGTGAGGCAGGCAGAGCAGCGAGGCAGGGAGAGCCGCACATGGTCATTGATGAGCAAGAGAATGAGGGATCTTGGGATGGGTGTTGGCTAGGAGGGGAGAGGAGACTTTCATGCAGCTGGGTGCGTAGGAAGACACTGGGTCATAAGAAGAGAAGGATCACCCCAGCTTTGTGACAAGTGTATTTTTGGCTTTGAACATGGTGCTGTGCTGGCAGTATCTGTAACATTTAAATCATGGACAAGAGGATTGTTTAAATTCATCTGAGATTTGGATAAATTGGAACAAACAGATAAATAACTATCATGGATTTGTCCATTCTTTCCCTCTTTTTTTGAAGAGGGTTTTGCCTTAGGGTGCATGTGCTCACCAGAGAGAGAGAGAGAGAGAGAGACAGAGATGGAGAGACAAAGTGAGCCGTCTCCCCCTAGGGGAGATGGCCATGCCACAATCCCTTTTCCTCTGTTCTTCCCAGATCTTGGTGCACACACACGTGTCTGAGATTTTTATTTTGAAAGATTTATTTATTTAAAATTATTTGTTATTATTATTTATTTTTTAATTTGACCAAAGAGAGACAGAGAGAAAAAGGGAAAGTGAGAAAGCAAGCCTCTAGATCTAGGACTTGAACCATGGTTGGCCATATGGGAGTCCAGTGCCTAAACCACCATGCCACCTGCCAATCCCAACCTGGTGTGATTTTTAAGCCATCGAGTCCTGGTCTTGAATGACTTGCCACTGCTGGTCTCTTTCCCCTATAGTACTGAGCACATGTAACATTGTCAGAGGAGGCGGAAAGGATCTTAACGGCAATATTGGAACAGAAGTGAAACAGGTGGCTCTTCATCCACAAAGATGGCACTGTGGATGTGCTCATGGATGCTGGGCTATGAGCTGAGCTACTTTTCTGGAGGAAGAAGCAGGAGGCTCAAGCCACCCCCTGTGCTTCCAGAGTGATAATCGCCCAGGTCCATAGTCGTTGCTGAAGACCTAGTCCCCAGCCCCAGTGCTATTTCTGTACCCGGAGCGCCCAGCAGTAGTAATGTCTTTCCAGCCAGCTCTGACTACACTGTGCTATGAAAGGACAAATGTGAAGTCAACAGTTATCAGGGAGCGACTCAAAAGTGCAATTTCCGGGACTGTCACTGGGTGAGAGCAGACAGTTTCAGGCTAATCTCCAGGACCACAACACTGCACAATGACAACTGATGCCCAGAGGGGAGATTGGCAGGAGGAATGGACCTTGATGTGCCTCCAAATCATCAGAGATTAAAGTCTGTTTGAGGCCGCTCAGCGTTGTGCATTGAATGTGAAGTGAACGTTTCCATCTAGGGTGCTGAATGGAGGCAATTCATTTCTAGAATGTTCAGTTCATTAGCATATCACGTCCTTGACCTTCCTGCATAAACAGTCGTTTACCGTATAATGGATGTGTATATGTATTTATTAAGGCAGGAATGTATGCACTTTAATAAATGAAGCTAAAATATGCCTAACTAGGCTGATTTTACAGATAAAACAATTATTATTGGTCCTCTGACCATCCTCATCTCCATGTTCACATTTGAAACTGTGTATGAATTTGCATTTGATTTCTAAACTTACTACGACTTTTTCTCTCTTTCTTTCTTTCAAGTCTATCTTTTCTTCTTATTTTTAACAGCATTAATGGAATGGTTTAAAGCAATGTTTTCTAGAATGTGGTGAGGGGTTACAGAAGATATAGCTACAAAATTATTGGTAGTAGGAGACAGAGGAAAAGAAATTAAAAAAAAGAAGCAAGGTCTGTAAGTCATTTGGGAAGGGGCCAGCAGGTGGTGTGGTGGTTAAGGCACTGGACTCCCACATGTTCAACCATGGTTTGAGTCCCAGACCTGGTGGCTTGCTTTGTCTCTTTCCC
>NW_006159932.1:454702-467939 GCF_000334495.1 Tupaia belangeri chinensis
CCTCTCTCTTTCTGTCTCTCTCTGGTGAGCACATGTGCCCTGTACCAAATTAAAATAATAATAATAATAAATTAAATTAGATAAATAATTATTAAAAAAGTTATTTGGGAAAAAGCAGAAAAGAAATGCGAACCTAAAATTAGTAGATTTCATTTTCTGCCTCTGGATTAATCATCACACCTTCTGAACCCAGCCCTGCTCTTAATTTTTATCTACTTGGGATCTCTGTCTTAGGGAATGACCTAGAAGGCCAAGTCTCAAATCAGCCTGATCACCTCAGTACAGAAGCCATCCACATCTTGACTCCTATATTTGCACACTTACTTTGCAGGGCTTGACTCCTGGAGCTTCCTTACATACATCACATGTATTAGTGAACCACCGCTTTGCTTCTCCCAGTCAGAGTTTATGTGTGCTCACAGATGCACATTAATTATAAAATGGAACAGCAAGCTAATTCAACACATAGTAGGAAGGTGATCGTAAAAAAGTGTTTTTTTTTTAATTTTTAGTAAATTATCTTTCTTTATTCATGATAGGGCATGTGGACATGAAAGAGTGAGAGAGAGAGGACCTTCTGCAAGCTCTGGGATGCCTTAATTTCCCTCCTCCAGCCCTTCAACCAAACAGATCTTGGGTGCTTGCTTGGGGGCCTGGTGTGTCCTGGACTGACTGGGCTGGGGATTTGAACTGCAGTCATCATGTGAGATCCTGCTTCTCCTGAGTTGCACACTACCACTGCACCATGGAGTTGGCCCAAGAAGGTGAACTTGATGCTTTATAGTCAAAATAAATGATGACCAAATATAGTAACCACAATACAAATACTTTATGGGTGATTCCCATTGTCCCTTCTTCCCTCTGTCTGTCTAGGTTTGGGCCACAATCCTGAAAGACACAATTCCCAGATGCCATAATCCCAAATGATCAAAATCCCTAAATTCCCAAAGATCAAAATCTCTAAAGTCTAAAATGCTGAAATATTCAAATCTTGAAAATATAATTCTGGAAAAAAACCATTTAAAATTCCTCATAGAGCATTTATTTATGGTTTTAAAGGGAACTTACTCGAGAAACGCATGAAAACACGACACAATACCTCATAGGCTGCTAGACGTAATAAAATAGGCTGTAATCACGTAGATGCTTTTGCAAGCATAAACATCCAGGTACACGACTGATGATATACTCCTGGCAGTCACACAGATGTAACCGTTATGAGCAGATGAACCACATTCATAAATAAACAGGTCAGAATGTGAAAGGTGTAAGCCGCAGCACTGTGCTTGGTAACTGTATGCAGTAGGCTTCGGAACTGCAGTCATCTGAAATACCCTGGCGCTGGAGGAGGGTGACCGGTATAAGTCCTGGAATCCAAAGGAGGCGAGCCTGGCGTTCTGATGTCCCAGGAAGCAGAAGAAAGTCTGTCCCGGCTCTCAGAGAGCTCCATTCACCTGTACTGGCACTCTCTGGGCATCTGGCCGAGTGGGTGGTGCCCATCCACACTGAGGGTGGATCTTGTCCACCTCTTCCACTCAGACTTGCACGGTCTTCTCCTCTGGAATCCCTCTCATAGAAAGATCAGAATAATGCTTTGCCAGGTGTCTACGCATTTGTTCATCCAGTTAAATTAACCCCCAAATTTCACCATCATAAATCTACCCTATGTCAACTTGGCACCCATATGCAACTTCCTAAACCATACTTGATTTCCAGATAAAGACAATAACAATATTCTGCCTAGCACAGTGCAACTATCCTTGTACATCCCAACTGCACTAATCCCTTTCCCAGAATTCAGCTTGCTTTCTTTTTGTTTAAAGTTCATTTATTTATTTGAGAGGTTTTTGCTATAGGGCATGTGCACTGGCCAGAAAGACAGAGAGAGGCAGAGAGACAGAAAGTGAGAAATCACCCCCCAGAGGGGATGGCCATACCACAATACCTTCTCCTCCACTCTCCTCTTGGGATCCTGGGCATGCACACACATGCACCCAGCATGAGTTTAAGCCACCAGGCCCAGAACTTGAACCATGGTCGACTACATGGGAGTACAGTGACATAACCATTATGCTACCTGCTGATCCCAAAGTTTGTTTATTTTTTAATAGAGGTTTTTGCCCTAGGGTGTGTGGCTTACAGGGGGACAGTGCTAGGGTGGGGGGAGAGAAAGAGGCGATGAGAGGGAAAGTGAGAAATCACCCTTCCCCTCTGGGATAGCCATGCTACAATCCTTTCTCCTCCTTCTCCTCCTGGGATCTTGGGTACACATGCACACACGACCAGCTTAAGTTTCAAGCCACCGGGTCTGGGACTTGAACTGTGGTTGGCCATATGGGAATCTAGCAACATAACCACTATGCCATTTGCTGACCCCTAAAGTTTATGTATTTGGGGGAGAGAGAGAGAGAGACAAGTACCCCTGACAGGGTCTTGTGCCACAACCCTCCCCCTCAGCCTTCCCAGCCACAGGGACCATGGGCATGTGCATGGGGACTCGAGCTCAGATTCCGCATATGGCGTCCAGCATTGCAGAGCATTGCACTACCACTGTGCCACGGAGGCTGCACCTGGAGTTCAGCTTTCTACCCTTTTGTACATCCTTTTCTTTTTCAGTGGAAATTGTGGTTTTCCAGATTTTGGTTTTCAGGATTTCAACATTCAGGATTTTAACTTTTTGGAATTATGATTTTTTTGAATTTTAGACATTAGAGATTTCACATGCTAGTGGTTTCGATCTTTCAGTATTTCAAGGTTTGAGATTACAGTGTTCAGGATTGCATGCTTCGGGATTATGATCAGTTCACTTCGTCCCTCTTTCTCTCTTCGTATGTGTGTTGTAGAGCTCTGACCTATAAGGTACTGAGATTACACAATGGGAGAAGAGACTGTAAGGTGATCCAGGGCAATTCTTGTCTTATCATCAAGTTCCTCTCCCAAATCCTTGACAAGAGTCCTGTGGCCTTTTGAGTGTGAGTGGTGAGGGGCCACTATCACCCCCCAGGCAGCCCATTCCCTGTGTCTATGTGTACTTGTGATTGTCAGGGTGTTCTTTCTTATCATTTGGCATAAATCCTCTGTAACTTTTGATCTATTGGTCCTGCTTCTAATTTATAAAGAATAACTTCATGTCTTCTACATAATGGTCCTTAAAATATCTGAAGTCATAGATCATGTCCCTCCGTAACCTTCTCTCTCTCTCTCTTTTTTTTTTTTTTTATAAAGAGATTTTTGCTATAGCGTGCATGTGCTTGCTGGAAAGACAGAGAGAGACAGAGAGACAGAAAGTGAGAAATCACCTCATGGGCAGATGGCCACACTGCAATCCCTTCTGTCTGTTCTCCTCTCAGGATTTTGGGCATGCACACACACTTACCCAGCATGAGTTTAAGTTGCCAGGTCTGAGACTCAAACTGTGATCGATTACATGGGAGTCCAGTGACATAACCATTACGCCATCTGCTGGTCCCAATCTTCTCTTTTTTTTTACACTAAACTCCCTCAATTTTTCTCACCTTCTTCTTTTTTTAATCACACATGTGTCTGGCATGTTTTTTAAGCTGTAGGGACTGAGATCTGAATCATAGTCAGCCATGTGGGATCTGTCTCCCTTAACCACTAGGCAACAAGCCTGGCCCATCTTGCCATTCTTTATACATCCTGACCTCTCTCCTAGACAAGTGAGAGTTTAGGGCTCTGATTCTGGTTTCTGGATTATAGTAATCCAGGAACTTGAGCTAGTAGGGATGGGGATACCAGCTGTTTTTAGGCTGCAGTTGGTGGAGTACTTGATGGGGCAACAGGCAGTGGCTCCAGAAGATTCACATTCAGAAAACTGAACAAACATTCAAACAATCAATAAATACCCTTATCCCCAACTCCAGACCCACAGCTATCAAATTTAGGTTGGCATCAGAAGCACTTAGAGGAGAACACGGACGACTGGTCTCCCTCCATCCCGAGTGTCTGATTCAGCAGGGCTCAGCTGAGACCTGAGGACCCACCTTTCTTGCAGGTCCCCTGGTGATGTTGGCATGGCTGGTGCAGGGTCACATTTGCAGAACCATGGCCCTAGTCCATGTAATGAGGCTGAGACCAGCACCAGGTGAGGAGAAAGGGCCCAAAGTGAATTGTTGGTTAATAGAAGGTCATGGCCGAGTCTAGGGTGAGGCAAGTGAGTGGCTTGATGAGGGTACAAAGTTTAAGGAGAGCTTCGCTCTCAGGGTAATGTAGGTGCAGGGCCACTCATGTGAGAGCCAGACATAGTGACTTCTGTGCCCAGCAGAGTGCTGGTGGGAATAGCTTTCATGCCGCAGTGTGAGTGTGGTAGGTAGAATGTTGGCCTTCAAAGATGTGGACCTGGTATGGACAGAGCAGACGGTTGCCAGTTCCTTCCCCATCCAGCTGACTGCTGAGAGTCTTTGCTTCTGGCATGGAAGAGTTAAGTGGTCCCTATCAGGCCTTTCTTCCAGTAATAAATGGCACAAACCAACTGAAAAACATTCTGTAAAATGCTGGGTAGTGTTATAACACAACTGCACTCAAACAAATATTTACTATTTAAATACACAAAATTCCATTTGAATCCTTAAAATAGTAGAATTGCATTTATTTTTTCAAGAGAAAGAGAAAGTACACAAAGGATGGCAGATTGTAAGAAGGCTGCAATCCATGAACCATGATCGTATCGTTTCCATCCTCAAAGGCTTTCCTGTCTCCTAGGAGACAAGCATGTAAATAAGTGATTCTCAATCACAGAACGGAGTAAGCAGAGTTCCAGAAACAGGGATACCAACGGCTTGATACAGAGTTGAGAGGAGTCCTAAAAACAGACAGTATGTTATGGATTTTGAGCTCAAAGTAAATTGGTTTAGGAATTGTCACCCTACTTCTGGGAAACATAAAAGATGCAAGTTTGGAAGTTCCAGGTGAAGAGGATGACAGGGAGAGACTGAGTCAGCGCTGCTGTTCCTAACCTCTAATGCTCGAACCTCCCACCTTCTCCACTGCTGCTGGTGGGTGCGGGAGGCATCTGCTCCCTCCCCCAGCTTCTCCTTAACATGAAAGAAATGCAGTCTCAGGTTTTTCAGAAACTTAAGAACTTAAAGCTGTCATTTATTCCATCTTCCAGTTCCAGGTAGAATTTTACTTTAATAGCCAAGGCAAGTAAGTACAGGTTGTGCATCCCTAAACCGAAAATCTGAAATCCAAAATGCTACAAAATCTGAAACTTTTTCAGCACCAACACGATGCCCCAAGTGGAAATGTCCATATTTAACCTTATGTGATGGTTTGCGGTCAAAATGCTGCAAAAGCCAAATGGTGCGTATCATTTCCTTGAGGCTATCTACATAAGACGGATATGAAACGTAAGCGAATCTCAGGTATAGATTTGGTTCCTTTCTCTAAGATATTTCCCTATGTATGTGAAAATATTCCAAAATCCCCCCTCCACACACACACACACACACACACAAATCTGAAATTCTTCTGCTCCCAAGCATTTCAGATAAGACTCTCTCAACCTTTATTGACAATACTACATTTGAAGGCCTCTAGGGAAGAAGGGTCCCAGCATTGCCTGCGAGTCACGTATTAGCGGAGCCCTCCCTTTGTCTCACCTGACTCTCATCTGAGTCTTTCTCTTTGTGCATTTCGATCAAACTACAACTCCTTAGTAAATGGGAGCAATGACAGTCACCTGGTTTTCTAGGAGTTTAAACTTTACCCCTTCATGATGCACTGGGCACTGGAGATGATCTACAGCTCATATTCTAGCAGGCGAGGATGAGCCTCAAGTCCCTCTGTAGGGGAAGAAAGAACCCTACAGCTCTTCCAGAAAAGGGAAGGCGGAAACTGAGTCAAGACCCCCAGATGCTCCAGTAAGTCTTTACATCCTATGGCAAGAAGAGTCTCTCACTTGGCGAGTGGATGGGTAACTTATTTTCAAGGCAACTTTAGGATCTAGGCACACTGTGCAACAAAAGATCTATTCCTACACTGATAAACTGGATAATCTGGCTGTTAGGAAGGAGAGGAGTTGGGTTTTAGTCCCATGTAATTTAACACAGTTTTCCCAGCGTAGACTCTAGTTTCTTTCTTTTACTTTAGATTTTTTGCCATCTGCTGTGTGTGATCACTGGAGAAAGATAGAGACAGAGACAGAGGGAAAGTGAGAAATCACCCATCCCTCCCAAGAGGATGGCCATGCCACAATCCCTTCTCCGCCATTCTCTCATTCTCCTCTTTGGATTTTGGGCATGTACACACATGTACCTGGTGTGTTTTTCAGGCCGCTGGGTTTGGGACTCACAGTGTAGAGTAGACACATGAGATCCAGCACCTTAAACACCATACCACTTGCTGGCCTCATTACTATAAAATGAGTGACAGGTAAGATATGTGTAAAGCCCCATCTAGCTCTTCCCCACCCTCAATGGTGACTGGGTTATTTATTGAGACAAGGGATACAAATTGGCATACAAATTATTAAAAATAGAATGCTCAATTTATTTATAGGTGGGCTATCAGGTACTGTATCAGGAAAATACACACACCACTTGAAATGAGGTGCTTCAGTGGGCAAGCACATGGCATAAGACCTCTGGTCCTGGGCATAGGGAAGGGCAAGAAATTGAAATGCAAAGCATCAGATTTTAGGAAAACCAGTATTATCTAGCCATTCTTTTCAAGGAAACAAAGCGTACATTTTCAATTTCTTTTTCTTTCCTTCAGCTGGAAGTACTTATGCATGAGTAAAGTGACCAAATAAGTCATTAATGGGAAAAAAAAAATTTTTTTTAAGGTGTTTCCCATGGATGCGTGTGCTCCCTGGAGACAGTGATAGGGAAAGTGAGTAATCACCCCATACAGGGGATGACCATGTCGCAATCCCTTTTCTTCCATTCTCCTCCTGGGATTTTGGGCATGCATGCACATGTGCCCAGCAAGAGTTTCATGATGTTGGATCTGGGACTTGAACCATAGTTGACCTCATTAAAGTCTAGCACCTTAACCACTATTTCACCTTATAGCCCCCAAATCCTTTCTTTTTTAAAAGAATGAGCTAACAATTAAGACTCATTTTGTAATTTGGACAAAGTGGCACTCAGATATGCATATTTTGCAATTTTAAATATGTGGATGAAATTGGAGCATCCGTGGGCTATATTTGTTACCGTAGAATACTGGCAGAGCAAGGCTTACTATCCCAAAGTGCTGGCATTGTTCTTATAGTCACAGCACAGTCTAGAAGCAAGCTTACTGTCACTCACCTAGCCAGGACCCAGCTCTGGTTCCAACACCAACATTGCTTAGACCGTATGCCAGACTTTGCTTAAGGCACAGCAGTCACTCAGGACACTTTGGGAGGACTACTGAGATGTCCCATATGCCTGAATGAACATCCAGTGCTGTGGTGTTAATGCAGACCATGCTCATGGATAATATCAGGCCGTAGGAAAACTCAAGACACATTTTTTGCATAGAAAAACAGAAAAACACACCTTAACTTTTCCAGTGACCCAATAGTATTAGAGTCATAATAATTTTTGTTACATTGTTTTATCTTGGTAAAATGATGAGCACTGTTTGTACTATGAAGACCACTTACACTATGAGATAGAAAATCAGAACTTCTGTAGACAAGATAGAACACAGAGGAAAATGTTCTGAGAAAGGGACTCCCATCCACAGCTCCAAGAAAAATGTGGTAGTGGGGTCTGGGATTCTCTCTTCCCCCACTACTTTGTCATTCAACTCTGAGAATCAAAATACCTTTCTGTGAGTGTCAAATTAGTAGAAGGAGATTGGGTTTTATTGTAAAGGCAAAGTAATTTTACTACTGTATCTTTTTTTTTTTTAATAGGTTTATGCTATAGGGTGCGTGCACTCACCAGAAAGAGAGAGAGACAGAAAGCAAGAAATCACCCCCCAGGGAGGATGGCCATGCCGCAATCCCTTCTCCTCCATTCTCCTCTCGGGATCTTGGGCACGCACGCACACGTGCCCAGTGTGAGTTTAAGCCACCGGGTCCGGGAGTTGAACTGCGGTCGACTACATGGGAGTTCAGTGACATAGCCATTACGCTAACTGCTGGTCCCACTATTGTATCTTGTAGGGTGAAAGAAATTTGAATCTACAGTTGGATCTGAATGAATCTACATAGACCTGAAAGACTCCAGTAGAAGAAATGAGCAATATTTTAAGTGTAATGTAAATTAAACCAGGCTACTTGTTGGTTTTTGTTTTACTGTATAAATAAAAACAGCCTGGATGGAAAGCCATTCAATTATGTAAATGAAAATGATAACTGAATCATTCTGGAGCTACGTGATTGAAGGATATTTCAACTTGAATCCCCCAACAGTGGGAAAAGTGTACAACCACCAGTTCTGTAACATACACTAAGAGCCACATTTATGTAGCAATGTCTAATTTCTAGTCTCATAAAGAAATGGAAGGTTTTTATTTTTTACAAGAAGGGCCATAATACTCTGTCTTAGCACATATTACAAGGGAATGATCTGCTCAGTACTCTGACATACTTAAAAAGCTTTTTGAGACATTAGATTTAATATAAAATTATTTTGAGAAGCATGGTTTATAAAATGTTACAATAGAAACGTATTAGGACAGTGTGACATTTTTGATAGACAGCAAATGTGATTCTTTTCCATTTTTAATGTCCAAGAAAAACCTACTTTAAAAATCGGTGCAGTGATAATGTCTTGCATTTGTACTTGTATTTAAGACCAAGAGAGAGGTCTAGATGGATCCCTTAAGTACTCTCATTTTAAACTGTGCAATATTCTTTAGTGCTTTTTTCTTTTTTGGGGAAAATATCAGAGGTGGTAAGAATGCCTAAGAATCCAATAAAACTTAAAATTATAAATAGAGCAGGTATATCTCAACATGGCTGAGACAGCTAATAAAAGCACACACACACACACACACACACAAACACACACACACACACATTAAAACCTCATAGCTTTGCTTCAATAGAAAAATAAAAAGAAAAGGAAATACCCAAAGCATTACTTTAATGCTTTCTTCAATGTTTTAACCCCAGTAGACCCAAAACGAGCTTAAAGAACCTAAAATAATCTCTGGAAATGATACCCTCCCTTGCTTTCAAGGAACAGTCCATAATGGGAAAATTGCTAATATTTTATGGGCTACTAATATTTAGAGTTAATCATGACCTATTCAGATTATTTTAACCCCTTATGTTTCAACAGTCATGGAAAGGAAGGTATTAGGCTGTGGGAAGTCACAATGCCTTTTTCTGTTTCCATGTAGAAATACATCATGACTTTTCCGACAACCTATAGTACGTGAATACGTCACGTACAGACAGAAGTTACATACACTCTGAGAACACTGAGAAGGACTGATACTTTATTCACGCTGCACACAACCTGGGAATACTGTTTGATGGTAAAAACACAACAGCTGGATGAAGCCATCGTTCCCCACATATTTATAGTTTGACGTGGGGCACTGGAAATCCTTGCATGTGAACTGAAAGTTCAGGTTACAGCAAAAATTCACTTTCTCTCCCTGTTGAAAGCAATCACTAACTTACCTTTTCTTAAAAAAAAAAAATCAATGGTAATATAGCAACATGACTTAATACTTTTTATCACCATGAAAAACTTGCCCCTGGGCCTCTTCTGGTACACCTCAGTGAGCTGCGGTCCTGACCTAGGAGCTTCAGGTCAGGGAATTGCTAGGCCCACCTCAGATCTCCCAGTGAACATGCCACCGCCTGGCGCAGGAGACAAAGGGATTATTCAACTTGTGTCCCAACTCCCTCCCTACAAAAAACAATTTCCCTAAGAACTGTCAACTAAAAGATGAGTTATGTAGGGGTTCACAAAACATAACAGGACATTTTCCATCATTTTGGGAACATCAAAACAAGTTTTACACATCGAAATAAATTTTAAAAGTTTCAATTGGAAATTTCAAAGATGAAAAGGTGTTCAGCAAATTCGAATGCTTTAGATCTTAAAGTGTCATTGTGCATTGTTGATTATGAAAACACTTGCCTCGTTTTTGATCTAAAATGTTAAACACTTGAATTTAATACATTTTTCTTTTGGAAATGTTCTTTGGCATTCAAGTAAAATCAATACTTTCAAATTAGTCACCTGCATCACATGGAAACGACTGCTTTAATTTCTAAATCGGCAATTAATGTAACCCAGAGATACTGATGGCCTTGATACATCATTTCGTCTTGTCATTATTCCAGAGACTGTGGAATTCAGGACTTTTCTGAGCATCATCTGACACTGTTTCTTTTTACCATGATGGTTCCTACCACAATGTCATCTAGGCTGTTCAATTATGCTGAAAAACAGCAATGTGATGAAATCAGGAAAAAAATGAAGCAACAGAAAAATTCTTTACCAGAGCTCGTAGAGTGGTCGTCGAAATGCTAGTGGTTGAGGGCGGAATCATTCACACCGGATGGTGCGGTAAGCACTGATGGATCGCACAGCACAACGGCAAGACCTAGCCGAAACTTCGCTGGGGTAACTCTGCTCTCCAAATGCAAATTACCTCATAGAAACAAACTAATCATCTGCATATAAGAGCCACAACCACCATTTCCTGCAAGTCTTCCATTGATGCATCATCGATTTCTTCTATTATATAACGCAGAGTGAATTTAGAGATGTCGTTTCTCCCCCCTGAGGTGCGTAATGCTCAAGACAATGGCTGCTTTTACAAAGAGGATAAAGGAATCCAACTTCTCTGCCATAAATCTGTGAGCCAAGGATGGGATAACATACTCTCTGCCTACCTGTTGCTCCATGTCACTCAGGGTTTGTGAGGCGGCTGCGGATTTTGCCCTCATCACTGTTGTCACCTGCACTGACCCAAGCACATGAGGAGTTCAGGGTCCCAGACTCAGGACTGCAGTGGGGGTGGCGCTGCCTGTGGCAACCCTCAGTCAGGCTCAGTGGCTGCCCCATCTAGCTCTTAAATAGACCAAGTTTCTTTAGTTTTGGAATGCAAAATGTAAAAGTTACCCTTATCTTTCTCTTTCTCAAAAGAGATTTTTGCTATAGAATACATGCACTCGCCCGAGAGACAGAAAGCAAGAAATTTCTACCCAGGAGGGATGGCCATGTCACAATCGCTTCTTCTCCATTCTCCTCTCAGGATGTTGGGCACACACACATACTCGTCCGTGTGTTTCCCTGACTCAAACCGGTGTCGACTACATGGGAATCCAACAACGTAACCATGACACCATCTGCTGGTCCCTAGCCTATTTATTTATTTACTTTTTAATTGAAAGGTTGTGTGCACTTCCAGAGAGAATCACAGGGATGGAGCAGCACTGGAGAGAAGGCACCCCCCAAAGGATCGTGGTAATGCCGTAGTCCCTTCTCCATTTCTGCATCTTGTTGGGATTTTGGGCATGCATGTACATGGGCCTGGCATGTTTTACAAGCTGCTGGGGCCAGGATTCAAACCATGGTCAGCCATGTGGAGTCTAGTTTCTTTTTCTAGGCTATGAGGCTAGTCCCAGAGCTATTCTAATTGTATTTTACGTATTAGTTAAGCTGCTTAGATTTCATTTGGTCTCTGTACAAGACGAAGGAACATTACACATCAAAAGCTTTGCCATAGCCCTTCTGCCCCAAGATGTTCTTTTGTCCATCAGATCGTGTATTCCAGTGTTGCCACACAACTGGGCCTGCCACTGCACGTCACAGGCTAATTTGTTCTAGTCCCATCGAGTTCATAGCCCTGTGGATAACTTTTCCTACAGGCTCAGGCTGATCAATGGGCAATTCCAACAAGGAACTAGAGGTAGAGAGGGTCAGCAGAAGCAGATGAATGAATATTACCTGGAAATACGAACTAAATTCAAACCAGAAAATATAAACTTCTTTTCAGGAAAATACATAGCCATAGTGAATTTACAGAGTGCAAATACCAAAAGGACTGAGGAAGAGAGGTCTGATGACAAGAAGACAGTTGTACCAGAATCTTCTTTGTGTGGCCAGTCAATAAATGACTTGACGTCAGATGAGGCGGTTGGCTAGTTCCTTCTCCAGGAAATTGTTATTTAAGACCCCAAACCACCTTCTGTAATTTCTGGCCTGCTGACTGAAAATCAAAATGGAGCATAATTATTTTCCTTGCAGAAAAAGGCTATGCAGGGAGACTCCTCTATTGCTGCTGAGAACTAGTCATTTCAAAGAAAAAAGAGAATTGAAGATTTTCTACTGATAATTCAGCCTCCAGACCCCCAACTCGAGTGGTAGGGAGCCCCTCTAGCCTTCTCTCTGTCTCTGTCTCTCATTTTTTGGTAATTTTTCCTTTAAAAGTTTTTAAAGGTAAAATATTCTCTTGGCTTTCAGACCCTCCTTAATCTTGTTAATGCTCCTCTTTCGCTTTTTTAAAAAAATTTTTTGTTTTTTTCTTTTTTTCCTTCCTTTTCTCGTCTCTCTCTCTGTTTTCTTATTCTTTTTCTTTTATCTCATCACTTTGCTCCTCAATCTCCATTCTCTGTGTTTCTAGATGGATCTAAGGGATCCATAATCAAATATCTAAATATGATTAGGATTAACATATTCCTCAATACCCACTAAATCTACTGCACAAAGGGATTAAAAACAGAATGGCAAAGAGATTCCAGATCACCTCCTTCTGCACGTGCCGAATGTTCAGACTGAATTTCAAGAATTAGGAAGAGGGACCAGCAGTTAGCGTAATGGCTATGTCGCTGGACTCCCACGTAGTTGACCGTGGTTCGAGTCCCAGATCCGGTGGCTTAAACTCACGCCGGGTGCGTGTGCATGCGTGCCCAAAATCCCAAGAGGAGAATGGAGGAGAAGGGATTGCGGTGTGGCCATCTCCCCTGGGGGGTGATTTCCTGCTTTCTGTCTCTCTGTCTCTCTCTGTCTGTCTGGCAAGCGCAAGCGCCCTATAGTGAAAAAAAAAAATCTTTCAAAAAAAAAAAAAGAATTAGGAAGATACGCACCATCCATCAGATGACTGGAAATCACTGCAGGGTCACAAGAAATATGGGAAAGATAGAAAATACCTCTCCTCCAAGGGAAAAGAACAACTCTTCTTCATCTATAGACAATTCAATGGAAATCATGGAAATGTCTGATAAAGAATTTAGAATATTCATAGTAACGAAATTAACAGAGATGGAAGAGAAGAGAGACAGTGAACTGCAGAAGAGGCAGGAGAAAGGAGC
>NW_006159932.1:468371-493149 GCF_000334495.1 Tupaia belangeri chinensis
AAAGAGTGGGAAAATATATTCAAAGTGTTAAGGGAAAAGCAATTTCAGCCAAGAATACTGTACCTGGCAAGATTTTCCTTCACCTGGGAAGAAAAGACAAGAACATTCTCAGATTGAGACCAGCAGTTAGCGTAATGGCTATGTCGCTGGACTCCCATGTAGTTGACCGCGGTTTGCATCCTGGACCCGGTGGCTTAAACTCACGCCGGGCGCGTGTGCGTGAGTGCCCAAGATCCCGAGAGGAGAATAGAGGAGAATGAATTGAGGCGTGGCCATCCTCCCTAGTGGGTAATTTCTCGCATTCTGTCTCTGTTTCTCTTTCTGGCGAGCACATACATCCTATAGCAAAAACCTCTCCCCCCCCCAAAAAAAAAGAACATTCTCAGATAAACAAAACCTGAAGGAATTTATCATCATCAGACCAGCTCTTCAAAAAGTTCTCAAGGGAGTGCTATACCAGGAAAACTAAATACAGACACACAGAAATAAGAGTTCAAAAACTAAGAAAATGGCCAACTTAATTGTAGGGACAAGTCTGGAGTTGAATATTATATCCCGGAATTTAATCAGGAAGATCAAACCACAACAGAAGATAAAATACATGAAATAGCATTTTATGACTTTTGACTGAAACATTGCTGATTTTCTTCTAGGCTATGTTTTCCTGTTTTAAGGATTTTTTCCTGTCTTGAGCTGACGATAGTTCAAGTACCTACTATTTGAACAGAACCTAACCTGTTTCTCGGCTTTAAATTTTAAGCAAAGTTCCTTAGCATGTCTTTGATTTATTAAAGTAAAAACTGCTTTTCTTGAAATGAAAAACAAAGGGGAAAAAAAAAAAAACAAAGAAAAATGCTGCGCAGGGATGTTCTGGAGATGATCAGGAAACATTTTTTCCTCCTTGCAGCCTTTTGCCTATTTTATATTTCCAGTTCTCACAGTCCCGCTCCTTCAGAGATTATGCACAAAGAGACACGAATTCGAATCAAGTTGAAAAGCCTGGCCTGTATTCAAGTGAGTTAGACAAAGTGTGCCTTGAAGTTAAGAAGGGCCTGCTGGGTCATCTTAATTTTCCAAGACTTTATCGCCTAATCACCTTTCCTTAAGCAGAGTCTATTTAATTTGTAATTTGTCCTTCTGAAAAGGAAGTTTTTATCATTGCAGGAGGGTGTGAGCACTTGCTAGAAAAAGGGAGAGAGAGAGAGAGAGAGAGAGAGAGAGAGAGAGAGAGAGAGACAGAGGAAGAGAGAGAGGAAGCATGCACACCCAAATTGCGGTCATGGTCACACCGGAATTCCTTCTCCTCCATTTCTTCATTCTTTCAGGATTTGGGGCATTTACAGACACAAGTCTAGCATGTTCTTAAAGCTGCAAGGATTGAGATTTGAATCAAGGTTGGTCATGTGTGATGTGGCTCCCTCAACCAACAGGCTATATGGCCAGCCCAAGAATAAGAAGTTTTTTTTTTTTGTTTGTTTGTTTTTTGACTGAGGAGTCACCGGGATTAATTTTAACCAGGCTCTTTCAAACCCAAGTGTATGCCATGACATAGCACTGCAGAGCTTCCACTCAAAATTGGGGTACATGTTGTGGTTAAGAAAAGGAAGAAAAGAAAAAAAGAGAAATGTCAGCACACCAATGATTCTTCTAGGCTTCATGAGAGTCACTATCAATTAGACTTCAATTAACAGACCTTGTAGTCCACAACTGCTGAAGTGACTCATGTCTGGATGTAAAACTGCCATACCAGTAACAAGGAGGACAAATATTGGATGTCATTATTGAGCATATTACCAGGCACGGTACCAACCACTTTATCAAATTTCTCACTTAATCCTTAGATCAGTTCTAATCCTTAGATCAGGGAGGGATTATTACTCTCTTTTTTTCAGATAATCAAACAGAGTCTGAGAGGGTTAAATGACTTGCCTAAAGTCACATAAGTAGGAAGTAACAGAAGTGGGAATAGAACCTTGTTCCATCTTGCTCATACTCTTCTGGGTGGGCCCTGTGGTGCAGTGGTTAAGGCTGTGCAGAGGAAGCCTGATCCCACATGGCTGATGAGAGTTTGGGTCCAGATCTCAGCAGTTTACACACTGGGCATACATAGGATCTTGATGAGATGGAAAATTGGAGGAAGAAAAATCGTGGCGTGACCAGGCCTTCTTGGGGGTGCTTTCTTTCTCTCATGCATGTGCACACACATGCTGTCTGGCATAATAAAAATAAAATAATAAAAAAGAGTTTGTGTTCTTTGAATCCTCTCTTCTGAGCCTCTAGAATTGAGAGTATTTATTTTGTTGTCAATTTCATTGGCTAGTATTATTGACATTCCATAGTTAATTCTGACCATAGCTACGCAGGAATGAGACACATGAATTCCTTGACTTTAGAACTAGAAAATTGGTCTATGATTATTTTTAACACTCATCTTTAGTACCTTCTTAAAATACACATCAGTGTAATGTCAAAGCAGAAGCTTTATGTACTGGGCTCTCGGTACCAATGTGTTTAGATTTCATGTAGCTCTGAGTCTGTTTTACTGTAACAGGGGCTCATTCACTCAGATACATCCATCAGCCATCCATCAGCATAATATATACATCACTCATTTAAAGCACACATTTCCATCAGACCTTTTCTCCACTCCATTTTCTATTATCATGTATGGCAATTACAATTTGAGGAATCAGAGGCTATAACGTGAATAATCTAAAGAATGATTAATTTTGTTCTGCTACGGAGTTGTCATTTCTGCCTCTGTGAACTGATAGCAACCTTCTCTCATTTCCTGCTTCTGTTCTGGCAGATAGGTGAAGTATTAGTTTGGTGGCACTCCTATAAAGTATTAGTTTGGTGGCACTCCTTAATAGTGCCACAAACTGGGTGGCTTAAGTGACAGAAATTTATCGTCTCACAATTCCGGATGTTAGAAGTCCAAAATCGAGGTGTTGGTAGGATAGATTCCTTCTGAGGGCTGTGAGCGAGAGTCTGGCTCAGGCCTCTCTCGTAGCTTTTGGGGTTTTGCTGGCAGTCTTTGGTATTGGGTGACTTGTAGAGCTATCACCCACCTCCGTCTTTATGTTTATATGGCATTCTCCCTGTGTGCAAGTCTGCATCCAAATTTTCCCCTCTATATAATAATACCAGTTATATTGGCTTAGAGTCCATCCTACTTCGCATGACTTCATACTAACTAACTACAACCTCATAATTGATAATTATAACACAATCTTATTTCCTAAAGTTACATTCTAAGGCACTGGACATTTGGACTTCGACACAGGCATTTTGGGGAGCACAATTCAACCCATATCAGGCTAGTTGGAGAGCAGGCGAGTCAGTAAGTGGGGTGTGGAGAAAGCTCAGTATTAAGCACAATTTGAGATCCTTATTGTGGAAGAGGGGCCAGCTCGGATCCAAAGGAGGAACTGACAGGAGTCCTAGGCCTGCCAAGTTGGAGCTCACTGTCTGGGATGGGCTGCAGACCCTTGTAAGTACACACATTGTGATGTAAATATATATACATATATATATATATATATATGTGTGTGTGTGTGTGTGTGTGTGTGTGTGTATGGTTTTTTTAAGAGAGATTTTTGCTATAGGGCACATGTGCTTGCCATAGAGACAGAGAGACAGAAAATAAGAAATTGCTCACCGGGGAGATGGTTGCGCAACATCCCTTCTCCTCTTGAAATTTTGGGTGCACATGCACACACACTCAGTGTGAGTTTCAAGGCATCAGGTTAGGGACTCAAACTGTGGTTGACTAGTGGGAGCCCAGTGATGTAACCATTATGCCATCTGCTGGTCCCAGGATTTACTTTTTCCAAGAAGTGAGCAAACTGCTGCAAAAGTACTGAGGGCTGAGCATTTAAATAAGCCTGGATTTGCAGGCCAGTCACGGTGGCATGATGGGAAGGTCCTGGGTTCATGTCCAGGTCTCTCTGTGCATACTGAGCATGTGCGTGTGCATGCACACGTTCGCGATCCAGACTGGCTGAAGCTGGAGCTAGCTCACAGCACAGAGGCCCTGTTGGTGGTGCCTGTTTCTTTCTCTCTCTCAAGGGAGAAATAAATAAAAAATGAAACAAAACAAAATCTGCCTAGAATTGCTGAGCAGACTTCATCGAGACACTTACCATTACTAATTGACTACTTATCTATCTCCAAAGGGTGAAAGTTTCAAACTTTAAACATGATTTAATATTGTTTGATATCAGAGTACTCTCATACTTCTTAATAGTTAAACTTAGAGGGAAAAAAATTGCTTTAAGAGAAGGAATCAGTCAAAAGTTTTAAGGAGTAGATGTCCTGGCTTCTTTGTGTAAGAACGTGTCCTTGTGATTCTTATTTCATAATGTGTAGTAAGTGCTGTGTGCGATGTACATCACTGTGTTTGGTCTACAGATACATTATCATGTTTTCTGGTTTCATCTCTCTTTGCAATACATGTCAAATCTCATTAGAGCCAATATATCCCAATGTAAATAATGGCATAGCAAAAACGATTTATAATACTCAGCTGATGGGTTGCTCATGCCAGACAGTATAGGTACTTTAAATTCCTGTACCATAAGCAACAGACAGACCCGTGGTGTTTGCCCGTGAGATCTGACCTGGATTTGTAATAGCCACTCTGCTACATCTTCACATTGGTTTTATCCGTGGGCCGGCAGTGATTTGTTTCTAGCCCGAAGAGGATGATTTGGCACATGTTATGTCTGAAGTTTATAACTAAGGCAAAACAGTAACTTTTTAGTGAATTTTCATGGCTATCAGTGCACTTTTTTTTTTATTTGAGAGAGATTTTTGCTATAGCACACATGTGCTCACCAGAGAGACAGAGAGAGACAGAGACAGAAAGCGAGAAGTCACCCCTGCCACACACACCCAGGGGTATGGCCACACCACAATCTCTTCTCCTCCATTCTCTTCTTGGGATTTTTGGGCACACATGCACATGCACCCGATGTGATTTTCAAGCCACTGGGTCCAGGACTCAACCATTGGCCATGTGGGAATCCAGGGCATAACTGCTATGCCATCTGCTGGCCCTGCATTTTAAAAATGTAATACGTATTGATGATCATTAGAAAATGATCATAGATATTCCAGGAAAAAAAGAAAACATATTTAAGTGTTCTGTAAGTAGCTAGAAATTAATCATTTAAAATTATTCTATCTTAACATGGAAACACAATTGTCATACCTTCATGATGGGATAAGACAAATAGATACCTTTATTACTAGCCTATGGTTTAACTAAACAAACACCTTCAACTTCATGCTCTCCAGGTGCTCATTCCCGTCCCAATGTTCTCTCCATGATGAGTTCTGGGCCCCAGATGCTGGCAGAACCTTCGTAAGGGATAAGTGGTGGGTGCAAGTAGGTGACACTTTTCCTGTCACTGTGGTGGAGATGCCACAAGATTTGAGGAATGAAATGTCCCCAGCAGGGATACTCTTCCCATGGCAGCACTTTTAAAATGTTATTGATTAATTAATTTATTACTACTGTTACTAAACCCCTGGAGAGCCACTGAGCTAGTGCCATCCTCCCCATCACCTGTGAAAAGCAGAGTATTGCCCCATCTATGTCTAAGGCTGAAATACACGCAGAAAGAACATTCTGAAATCCTGAGGCTACTCATCTGGAAAATCTGCCTTTCACAGTTGTGAGATGCAGACAAAGGATTTAGCATATGTGAGGCTCCAGGTTATTTAGGGTGGCCTAACAAGGAAGGAGAGGGCACTAAGATGCTTACACGTTGATGGTGGTGAATTCTTCAGTTCTCAACCTGTACCTGCAACTGCCTACCTGTTTCTCCATCCAGATGTCCTGGAGTCCTTAATCTTCACGCACTCAAACTAGAAGTCACGGGTCATCCCTCTGTCAGATATCCCATAATATTCCTCCAGCATAGCATCTGCCACTTCCAAAGGTCAATGTGGGATGCCCCCATGCACGTAGTTACCTTGGCTAGAAGGTTTGCTGTCATTTCCCTTCCCTTTTCCTTTGCATCTGACAACTGCTGTCACCATCCCTGTTCTTTCTAGCTTTTAATGTATTTTGGCCTGTGGTTACTGCCTCTCCATTCCCTTCACTCCTGCCAAAGTTCAGACCTCAGCATTTCTCTCATGGGATGTGCAAAAGCCTCCACACTGACCTCTCATACACGCTGCCCTCCCCACACCCTACTCATCTCTGCTTTCACACCACCAGTGCATGACAAGGTAGTATTACCTTCCTGCTTCAAATCCTCTGAGTCTACCTGTCTAAGAGTAAAGTTCACACATCTCACTGGGCAGACAAGGAATGCCCCTGCCTGACCATAATTTCCTTTCTAAGCCAAACTTCCCTTTCGCTTGACTTTTTATTAGGAAACAGATCATGCACTTTCATGCCTCAATGGAGTTTCCTCTTCCTTGTATGCCTTTCCCCTTTTCTCTCTTATAAAATGCCAGTTTATGTTACAGACCATTTGAAACTATGTATCCTTTATTCTTACTCATAATACAATTAAAGTGTAATTATTTATGGGCCTCTCCTCCTAGGTTGCTCAATCTTTTAAGGAGGATGACTATGCTGCGATCCCTTCGTCTCCACTCTCCCCGTGGAATTTTGGGGCACACACATATACATGTTTTTGTGTGATTTTAAGCAAGGGTCTGCTATATGGGAGTCCATGTCACCTGTTGGCCTTAGTATGATATATTTTATAATGTATAAAATAAAGCAATATATTGCTTAGGTAGCAAACATATATGGAAAAACAGAAACATGGGGCCAGCAGATGGTGTAGTGGTTATATTGCTGGATTCCTCCATGGTTGACTGCAGTTCGAGTCCCAGACCCTGTGACTTGAAACTCTTGCTTGGCGTGTGTGCATGTGTGCGCAGAATCCCAGGAGGAGAAGGGATTGAAGCAAGGCCATTCCCCCAGGGGGTGATTTCTTACTTTTCCTCTCACTGTCTCTGTCTTTTTCTCCAGGGAGCACACACACCCGAAGGCAAAAACCTCTATAAAAGAAAAAAAAATAAAGATAAACCAAAAACATCAGAATAGTAATTAACTGAGGTAGAGGGATAAGAATGGGGAAGGAACTTTCAGGCAACCTCGACGGTATTGGTAGTGTTCCATTTCTCAACTCATGAGTAATGGACTCATGAGTTTTCTTTTATGATTATGCTTCTTAACTTGATCATATATATTTATATATTTGTCTGCTGTGATTTTCAAGCCGCCTGCTCTGAGACTTGACCTGCAGTTGGCCATGTGGGAGTCCAGTGCCTTAACTGCCATGCCACCTGCTGGTCAACTTGAGTATACATAAATTTACACATACCAAACATTGTACAAAAACAAAGACTGTCGCCTTCATACAATGCATTATCAAAAACATACAGAATATTGATTGCCTTTATGTCTATAGCTTGATTTCAGCCTCTAGCAGTAAATTTAGAAAGTTCACAGAATAGACCATTATATGTGAAAAGCACCGTGAGGCAGACTCATGAGTAAATTGACATTAAGAACGTAACTACATGGGATTCTCTGTATTGTCGTTAAAAGTACTTAACGAAACAGAATTCTCTACATTTCTTCCTTTGAACTAGCTTGAGAATGCCATTATTGATGTTTACGGGTTTTGTTTTAGGTTTAGTTCTACTTGAGATTAATTGTGGCCAGCTGCACACCTCTACCTAGCTGCGTTTTAAGTTAACCCATCTACTCCACTCCCCATTAGACTGAGCACCATTAGCGGTTATAGCACCTCCTTGACTACTCAGCCTGAACTCCTGTGTAAATGACAACCATGTAGACTATTAGGAGAAATTCATCGTCCACAGCGCACTGAAAAACACTCCTAAGGTTTCCCCAAGTGACATAAAACGTTCCAAAAGTTATAACGAGAGAACATCCAATCTTCCCAAATGGCTCTATTTGTCAGTCGCTTTATTTTCAATACCAATTGTTGCAAAGTAATGTACTTTGAACCAAGTTTCAAACTGTACTTACTGGTGTTCATGTGCACAGCCAGAGAGATACTTATCTGAGGTGACATGGAATCGAGCTTTTGATATTTCTGATTTACATCTTCTCCTCGGAGAGGGCAGCTCTGACACAGCAAGAGTCAACAGCATATGTACTCGAGCTCCGTGGATGGTCACTTCATGGCAGGGCTTCATCGGTCAAAGCTATGCCAGGCACTGGGTGAGGATGCCAAAGCTCGCTCACTAGACCTTATCTTTGTCTTCAACATTCAATATTAAAAGAATAAGAGTAAGGCCAACAAGTGGTGTGGTGGTTAAGGGTGCTAGGCTCCCACATGGCCGATCGTGGTTTGAGTCTCCGACCTGGTGACTTACTTTCTCACTTTCCCTCTCTCTCTCATTTTCTTTCTCTCTCTCTCTCTCTCTCTCACTCTGTCCCTCTTTGGTCAAATTAAAATAAGTAAATAAATAAAGTTAAATAAAATCATAAAAAAAATAATAAGAGCTTTGTTCGTTTTTCTTAAGCAATGGTATAATAATTGTAGCCCCACCAATAAGAATCGTCATAATAGCTCTAATAAGTTATCTTCCTATTCGTTAACACAGAGGGTGGGGCAGCCAAAAGAGCTGGCAGATTAAGAACGCTGTTATCACCATCACTGACATCCACGTAGCTGCCGGAGACAGTGCTGGCCAGGCACCTGTTTTCTTTCTCCTTTTATTATTACTACTTTTTAAAATAGAGAGGTTCTCCACTCCTCTCCCCCTTACATTGAAAAAAGGCAGGAGGGGAAAGGAACACTAATTTAGCTGAAGGTCAACCAGGGCAGCCTGCTAATGGCTCTCTCTCCTCCCACCACTGATTGCCTGAGAATAGGAAATCAGCCCGGATCTATTGTTGTGATCAGGGAGGAAAAACTGTAATGCTGGGGAGTGCTGTGTGTGCTACTTACTGCCTTTATTTCCTTCAAAGAAAAATAATTACTACGTCTGCTACCCTTCAGAGCAAAGACCTTCTTCGAAGCCCATCAGTGTGAAGGACAGCGGGATGGAGCTCACCCTGCTGGTCACGACCCCTGATGACAAAATCCTGCTGTCAGAGCCTCACCCCACTTCCTTTCGCACGCTTCTCTCAGGCTCCCTGACTTCAAGGCAGTGCTCCACACTGTGGGGGAATCGTGAAGGCCCAAATGTGTCAGCCCGCGAAGGCAGACACACCGAGGTAACCTGTGGCTTCCTGCATTTCCGAGATGGAGCATCAGGGATGACTCAGGTATGAGCACAGGCAAGGGGACTGGCCCGTGGTGCACAGTGAAACGTGAGGCTCTGCCAGGCTGACCCACATGGGGAGGGTTCCAGATTCCCATTCCGAGGCCTCCTGGGTACTCTGGGCATGCATGTGCCTATGATCTGGGACTGGCTGAGGCTGGCTGAGTGGTGGAGGTGGGGATCAGGGCATCGGGACTCTATTGGGGGAGCTGTCTCTTTCTCTCTCTGAAAAAACTAAAAAACCAAAACCAAAAGCAGGCAGGAGTGGGACCAATGATGGGGAGAGAAAATGCTCCCACGAGAGGCTGGTTGAACTTCAAGTCTGGTGTCCTGGTAGACTCACATGGGTCCTTCCGGATGGGATGTGCCAGTCCCCTGGCAGCACCTGCAGGGGCACCTTCCTCTCCCGGAAGGCGGGGTTATACTCTCCTGGGTGCCCTGCCAACCGTGGCACAACAGGAAGTGAGTCAAGGGAATGATGATAATGAGAAGTGAAAAAAAAAATGTCCCTTGACTTTACAAAATGCTTACACACTGGTAATCTCACCTTTAATTGACTCTTACCTCTGGGGCAAAGCAGAGTATCGCCCTCATTTTAAGAATGAAGAAACAGGGGTGAAGGTGATGCATGAGGTCACATGAAGGCCAGAGCTAGGAGAGGACTCAGCTCATGGCTCCTCTTCGAAGCTGGGGAGATTTCAAGCTGAACTTCTTTTGCATTTATTTCTTTTTTCCATGAACAAGGACAGAAAGACAGACCTGGAACCAGATCTTCACACCATGATCCACCCCCAGCCTCTGCCAGCCCCAGGTCATGGGCACACGTGTTCCCAGTGTGTTCACAGAGGTCTCGAGATGCAAACATGGCACCTTCTCTTGTGGGTCAGCCTCACAGACCATCATGTTATCGCTGCACCACTGTCCAGCTCCTCTGGCTGAAACTTTTTTTGGAGAGATTTTTGCTATAGGATGTGTGCGCTCACCAGAGAAACAGAGACACACACAGAGAGAGAAGGCAAGAAATCCCCCCAGCCCCCTGAGGAATGGCCATACTGCAATCCCTTCTCCATTCTTCTCTTGGGATTTGGAGCATGCATGCACGCGCCCCTGGCGTGAGTTTTAAGTTGCTGGGTCTGACACTCAAACTACGGTCGACTATGTGGGAGTCCAGAGACATAACCATTGTGCCATCTGCTGGTCCCCTGGCTGAAACTTTTGTAGACAACATTTGAAAACATTACTTCAATAACTGGCTTTTTGTATAGTCTTTAAAATATTTTCCTTTATTGACAGTACACAGACACTATGGTAAGTAAAATGTTGTTAGAGATACTCAGAAAAAAAATAAATGATTCTCACCATCTACAAACCACTGTGCAATTTCATGCTTCTATGGGGTATGAAGAGCAAGAAACTTTTATATTTTAAAATATATCATTTACATTTTTTTTTTTTGGAGAGGTTTTTGCTATAGGGCATGTGTGCTCACCAGAAAGACAGAGAGACAGAAAGCGGGAAATCAACCCCTAGGCGGAATGGCCATGTTGCAATCCCTTCTCCTCCATTCTCCTCTTGGGATCTTGGGCGTGCATGCACATGTGCCTGGGGTGAGTTTAAGCCACCGGGTCCGGGACTCGAACTGCGGTCGACAACATGGGAGTCCAGCGATATAGCCATTACATCAACTGCTGATCCCATAAATATATAATTTTTATTTTAGGTAGTATTTGGTTAGTAACTCAACACAGTGTTTTACTTTTTCTTTTTCGTTTATTAAATAATATTAATCTAGTTTACTTGACTAGAAAATTTGGTAGTAAGAAATTGCCAAGCATACTAGTATTTTGGCATCAGACTAAAAAGTGAAAAATGGTAAAATGTCCTTCAGTTAAATACACAGATATGGGACCAGCAGGGGGCAGGGTGGTTAAGGCACTGGATACTCCCACATGGTCGTCCACGGTTCGAGCCCTGGACCTGGTGGCTTGCTTTCTCACTTTCCCTCCATCTCTTTCTCTCTGTGTCTCTCTCTGGTCAAATTAAAAGAAATAAATGAATAAATAAAATTAAATAAGCAATTCTTTGAAAAGATATGCAGATATAATATAAAAAATTAACTCATAAAATATTAGGACTCTTTAGGAAACAGTATGTTCCATAAAAACAAATACTTTGTGTGTGTGTGTGTGTATATGTATATATACATATGTATGTATGTATATATACATATATTTGCTATAGGGTGTATGTGCTTGCCAGGAAGACAGAACGAGACAGAGAGACATAAAGCGAGACATCATCCCCTGAGGGGATAGTCACACAGCAATCCCTTCTCCATTCTCCTCTTGCGATCTTGGGCATGCATGCACACAAGCCCCAACTGTGTCTGGGGCTCAAACTGTGGTCAACCATGTGGGAGTCCAGCAACATAACCAGTATGCCAACTACTGGCCTCCAACAAATATTGATAATCATAGAGATGCTTAATTTGGATGGTATCTCAATTTTTGTACCCCGATAGTAATAGCTTTTGAAAGCTTTATTAAGTCTTGTAGCTCCTGTATTTAATCTAAAGTTCAAACCTATCAGAGTATCTTGCCCAAATAAAACATTTAATCAATGTATCTTCCCTGGGTGGCTCAATTTCCCTGTTTTGTAATTATACCAATATCAAAAATCATGTTGTATGCTATAAACATATATACAATTTTTATTTGTTAACTATACAATATATATATATATATATATATACACACATATATATATTGCTCTTGAAAGATAACTAAATGTAGTAATGCTAAATGATAACTGAATTATGGAATAGTTTTTTAATGATTCCATTCCATAATTATAAATAATTTAAATAATTTTACAATAACCTTAAAGGACTTCTTCAAAACTTTGGCACAATAAATAATATATACATTCTCTTCATATTTTTGGACCAGTGGACTGTGAAGGTAAAATTATTCAGCCCACTCAAATGATGTATAATGGACATATAGCCTTTGGTAGCATGTTTTTAATTTTAGCAGAAATCAATCTCTTAGCAGACTTTATTCTTATGAAACACTCCCCCATTTCCTATTTCCTTTTCTTCTGTTCCTTACCCAAATGCTCTTGGAAACCAAGAAGGCTCTTGCACGTGGAAAAAACAATGGCTCTATTGCGCCCCCTGGTGTTAAGTGTGTCGTCACCATTCTGAATGTGCCCAATTCTTTGTTTTGCTTTGAAATAACTGAGTTGACTGTGAAATACGATCGCATTAATATGATCAAAATAAAAAGGCAACAACACATAACTTGAGAAGACCTTAACCTTTGAGTTCTTCTCTTCCGCCACCAACCCCATCCCAGTCCATTCATGAGGCTCCACAAGACTTAAAAAAATGTATGAATTATTCAGACCACTACGGAGGTGGCTAATGGCCCAGTGCCCATTTATTTTTTCCTGAATCATAACTCAGTTATAGTATCTCAGACCCTAGGACAGAATCAGACATCGTCTTATTAGTCCCACACAGCACAATTTATTTTTTCTTTCTTTTTTTTGGAGAGGTTTTCGCTATAGGGTGCGTGTGCTCGCCAGAAAGACAGAGAGAGACAGAGAGACAGAAAGCGAGAATTCACCCCCCTCTGGGGGGATGGTCACACCACAATCCCTTTTCCTCATTTTCTTCTCGGGATCTTGGGCACGCACGTACACACTCGCACCCGGCATGAGTTTAAGCTACCGGGTCCAGGACTCAAACCACTCAAACCACTCAAACCAGTCGATTACATGGGAGTCCCGTGAGATAGCCATTATGCTAACTGCTGGTCCCCCACACAGTACAATTTTAAAAGACATTCTTTCTTGTACACACCAAGCCCGCTTACAACTATCACAAACTGTCAAATATGTTCATTTTTATTCTGATGTGATAGTCCACATTATAGACTATTTTGGTACTTTATATTTGTTGCTCCCAGTTGTGGAATTATGCAGTTGATGATTTGATTTTCCTTTTGTTCTCATGGCCCCAAATGCACTACAAATCCAATATAATCAGTCCCTAACATATGAATGAGCAGTGTTGCAAAAGTTTATATAGAACTTAGTCATTTGAAACTCAAAATGCCTTTTCCCAAAGAAACAATTTAAGAAATGATAATTAGTTTCGAAGGGCAACCCTAAATCAATTTAACCCATATTGAACTGAAGTACTTTTACTAACAGTACCATTTCTACTCTACTTTGTTGCCATTTATAAAGTTATTTGTCTGGGAAAATGAATTCTGAGGTTTACCTTAGGGCTACTCAAAACACACCTTTTCTCCTTAGAGCAGTACAAAGACACCCAGCTTCTGAGCGGGGGCTCTAAGGGTCTGTCTGCAGTGACCAGGAAGGTACGGGAGCAGACATGTGTATGGGGTGGGGAGGTAAAGGGAGAATTTATGTCCTTTTCTCAGATCTCCACCCTGTCTCTGTCCCATTACAGGCACAGATCTCTCAGAATTTAATGATTTTTCATTTAGGCACACATAAACATTTCAGCTGAAGGATGCTGGGACATCTATTGTGCTTTTGGGGACTTCCCGAGGTATGCAGTGAAAAGGGGATTCTGGAATGCATGAGAAATTCCTCACCCACTCACTCATCAGTAGACATTTATTGATCTCTGTGATATTACAGAGATTCCGCCAGGTGCTAGGGACACAGAAGACACAGAGATGAATGAGAGATGAGGAAGTCCCTGCCCAAGGGGCTTATATTCTAATCAGAAGTGGCAGCTATCTAAATAGATGCTCATATGTAATATAGTAAGCATAATAGGAAACACAAGGAAGCAGACCATTAGGGGTTGAGAGACGAGCTGGGGATACATGATTAACAGAATCAGAAATTAAATCAGGTCCAGGAATATCACATTTCAGATGCCGCAAAGGAAATGAAAACAATAGGTAAATAAATGGTAACACCTTTCCTTGACCATGGAATCCCACGGAATATCTCCTTCTCTCTTGAAATACAATGACAATGTGGAAGACATTTGAAGATATTCTGGGGTGGAAAATAAATAGTATAAATTCAAGAGTGGGAGAAACGTTTATGTAAGTCGTGCTAAGTGAACACATGTGCTTATCTTTGCTGCTTGTCTGAATCTCTGAAAAGGTAAGAAACGTAATAACAAAAAGTTTAGAGGCACACAGGCTGAGGGAGAATGAGAGAACAGCTAAGAGATGTGGGTTAAACTCTGGAACATGGATGGCTCAAGGCAGTGTTGACAGATCTGCTAGAGAGAAGAAACCCTCAACTCAAGGCTGCCAGAGGAGGGCCAAAAGAAGCCACATGCTCATACCACAGAATTCCAGGAAGTCCCAGAAGTGGGAGGCAATGGGTACCACTGAGGTACCTGCAGAGGAAACACAGCTATGTAGCTGCATAAGGTCTCCAGGCGACATAAGTCCCTTCCCATGGCCTGTGTGACCTGGAGCCTCACATTCACCTCAGGAAGCAGAAGCAGGTTTACTCACTAGAGAGAAGACGGCAGAGGCCCAGGCCAAAGATGGGAAGGAGACATGGTGGTGGTAACATGGGAGTCGGGCAAAGTCCATTCTATTGGCCTCCTTTCTCCTGGGGCCCCATTTGCTTCTCAGGACACTGTTATCTGGGTTTGTGACCTCCAGGCAAGAGAGATCAGATGAATTTTCTCTAGGGAAAATGATCAGCAAAAGAGGTTGGGGGTGGGGTGATGCGATTCATAGTTGAGGTCTTCTAAAGCAATGTTCAGGTCCTCTGGCCAGACACAAGATTCATTCGTGCACAAAGAGCTTCTGATTAGACTTTTAACACTTCATTCTGAGATACAAATGGGCTACCAAGGATCATAGGGCTTACAAGAAAATCCCAAATTATGAGATGGAACTCCAAGAAGGGGGACAGACAAGGATGCAGCATTAGAACGCAATGCTCTGCGAGACTGACCACGTGGGAGTGTCCTGGGCTCACATCCGGAGACCTTCCTGAGCACACCAGACACATACACACTCCCCATCTGGGGCTGGCTGGAGCCAGAAATAAATCATGGTGCTGAGCCCCTGTTGGGGGAGGGTGCTCTCTGTCTCTCTTGGTCATGGAAAAAATGAACAAACTTGAAAAAAATGTGGAGTGCCAAGGAGACAGATTAATTCGGGGAGTAGAAAAATATTCCTGAAGGCCTACCTTCATATAAGAAATGGATACTATGCTTTCGGGCCAGTTGATGGCATGGTGTTTAAAGCAGCTGAATCCTACATGGCTGACCATGCAGTTCGAAATACATACCTAGCGCACGTGTGCCTCAAATCCCTACAGGAGAATAGAAGAGAAGGAATTGTAGCAGTAATACCCCTGGAGGGTGCTTTCTCACTGCCTCTCACCTCATCTCTCTCCAGCGAGCACAGGTGCCCTACAGAATATTAAAATAAATAAGGGTGTTTTCTTCTCTAGAATTCATAAGGACCGTATTAAACTTTTTTTAAAAAAATTATTTGAATTTTATTTATTCCTTCATTTATTTTAATTTGACTAGTGAGAGACCCACAGAGAGAGAGGGGGAAAGTGAGAAAGGAAGCCACCAGGTCCAGGACTCAAACTGTGGTCGGACAAGTGGGAGTGTCCAGCGCCTTAACCACCACACCACCTGCTGGTTCCAGGACTGTATTAAACTTCTAAAAGCTCCCTACCAAACATGAATTGATATCTCATAGCACAAGAAAATGATTAAAGTAATTAAAATATAGTAATAAAATACATATGTATGTGTGTATGTGCATATATATATATATTTTTTTTTTTCAGGTCTTGCCATAGGGTGCATGTGTTTGCCAGAGAGAGACAGAGACAGGGTAAGTGAAAAATCACTTATCACCCCCGGGGGGATGCCCACATCACAATCCCTCCTCCCTCATAGTCTTCTGGGATCTGGGGCATGCACATGCACCTGGTGTAATTCTTAAGCACCTCGGTCCAGGACTCAAACAGTGATCACCCATGTGGAGATTCAGAACCTGGATCCCATTTTGAATATTTTAGTTTCATTTTGTTTTTTAATTTTTCAGAGAGTACATGCACTCAACAGAGACAGAGAGAGAGAGGAGAGGGAGAAAGCACCCTCCAGTGGAGAGCGGTCACATCAGAGTTCTTCATTTTTCCATCCCGTTGGGATCTGCAGTATATACACACATGGGCCTGGTTGTTTTTCATGTGGTCAAGGCTGGGATTCAAAGCTCGTGGTCAGCCATGCGGGATCTGGTTTCCTTAACTACTAGGGCACAAGGCTGACTACGTTTTTATTTTTAAATGTCTTGATGTCAGTGCTTTTTGATTATATCTTCTGAACAGTGAGTTTCTCAATTTAGCACTTGGCTAACCCATACCATCTAAGATTCTTCTATTTTAGAGATTGGGAAAGAAAGCATAGAAAAGCTGATTATCAGAGACCTCCCAGGGAAGTGAACAAGATGTAAACAATAAATATGTTTGCCGAATTTTCTGAACGCCATGAATCACTATGAAAATAGTACTTCTTTTTTTCAAAAAATTTTTCTTTTTAAATACCTAAAATATCAAATAAATATGCATGCTGTAAAGTTCCAGCTTTGAGAGAGAAGTGCTCATTTTTATACAATCTACTATTTGTAAAGCATAGATCAGGTATTATTGGGATGTACGTTATCCAATAACTATGCTTTCACTATAAAAAATCAAAAAAAAGGAAAAAAAATAAAGAAACCTGCATATTTATGTCAAAAAAGAAGATAAAATTAATGATCTGCAGCAATAGGTATGCTGGATATATCTTGATTATTGTCAGAATTTCCTCTTTAGGAAGCAACTTGTCAGGACCAGCAGATGGTGTAATGGTTACATCACTGGACTCCATGTAGTGGACTACGGTTCAAGTCCCAGATCTGGTGGTTTAAAATTCATTCCAGGCATGTGTACGTGAGTGCCCGAGATCCTGGGAGGAGAATGGAGGAGAAGGGATTGAAATGTGGCCTCCCCCCTGGGAGCTGATTTCTCACTTTCTGTCTCCCTGTCTTTCTCTCTTCTCTGTCTCTCCAGCAAGCACACAAGCCCTATAGCACAAATCTCTCTCTCTCTCTCTAAAAACAAGGAAGCAACTTGCCAATATTTTTCTACCTCCAAAGTAACAACCTATCAACAGTATGCCCTTTCTTCTAGTGTCAAAGATTAGTACCCCAGGAAGCTGGCTCCAAGATGGCAATCAGCGTGCTTGCTGAAGGTTTCTTAGAGTTTTGCAGCAATAACACCTAGAGAAAAGGAGGGAAGGGAAGGAGGGGGTGGGGTCGGACAGAGGGAGAACCTGAACTGTGATGGTGTCTCCTAGGAGGCCTCACCCAAGCTACAGGGAGCTCTGAGGTGGGAAGACCAGATAAGGTTGGACATCACCGGTTGAGAGCAAGCAGGTTGGTTTTTTAACGTCCTCTTGGGTCTTTAATACTCCTTGGCCAGTCCATATGAGAAAATAGTGCTCTAAGTCTCAACCTGTAAACTAACCCAGGAAATCAATCTGTTATTTATCATTGGATAAGGCTGCCACGAAGGGGGTCCCACTAAGCGTTAGTAGCTCTCAGATGAGACAGGCCCATTGTGACTTACCATGGAAGGCAAGCAGGCTGTCAGCTGCAGTACTGTAGCTGAAGCAGTCAGTCCTTCCTGAAGGGGGCTCTAGCAGCTCATTACCACATCAATCTTGTCCCGGCCTTTTCTTCACTGGATCTCTCACCATATCCATTGTTCCTTTAAAAAGGGTTTCAAGGGTGCCAGCAGGTGGTGTGCAGGTAACTCCCACATGGGTGACTGTGGTTCCAGTCCTGGACCAGGAGGCTTACTTTCTCTCTCTGTCTCTCTCTGTCAAGTGCAAGTGCTCTAAAGCAAAATTTTTAAAAAGTTTCAAATATACATTTTGCTTTTCTCTACACCTACAGCCATCTCCTTCCACGTTTTTTGTTCTGTGCAGAACCTGAATCACTCTAGCAGCTTCGTAGATGGGCTTTGTGTCTCATGTTCCTCCCTGCGATCGCTGATACATAGCACTGACAGTTCATTAATGATCTTGAACCATGGTTTTTGTCATATCATCTTCTATTTAAAGATCCTGTGTTTGCTCACCATCTAAAATGAAATCAGTTTCAGTTCTCTTTGTTTGGCCTCCGAGGTTCTCCAGATCGATTCCAGTTGGACCTACGCTGTGTGCACATGTCACTTTTACTCTCCACTCATCTCTTTCTCAGGGTGGCCCCGACCTCACACATGCTCTGGTCATACTTACCTTGATGTCTTTGTCCACATGGCCCCCTTTCTGGAATCTTCTGCAATCCTACTCATGCCCGTCTATTCCACTTGCCCTTTAAAGCTCAGTTGAAGTCCTACCCTTCTCATTAAACTCTCTCGACTTTCTGTCCTTAGATCTATTTCTCATTTTTCTAATTCCTTTTCACTCATGACACATACAAAAGACAGCACTTAATTTTTTAAGACCAGTTTCCTGTGTGCCAGTTTAGGCTCCCTACCGGACAATAAAAACTTTGAAGGTAGGAATTATATCTCATACCTCTTTGTATCTTTTGAGTACTAGCCCCACAGGAAGTACTCAGAGCTCTAACTGATTAGCGATCATTGTCACCAGCTCTCTTTGGAGCCTTCAGAGGGCTTTCACATCTTCCTTTACGTATTCAAGCAAAGCACTGTTTGAAGAGCTTTTCCTTCTTGGTGCTGCGTGCATATGGAGGCACAGCTTGCACACACTCTTCCATAGCTGCACAATAGTTCAATGTGGATTAAGCCACTTGGGTTCAAATACCAGGCCCACTATTTTTTTCTTTTAATAGATTTTTTTTCCAAGTTTATTTTTTTCTATGAGAGAGGGAAATAGATTTAAAAAGAGAGGCAGACCCAATGAGGTTTCACTCCACAATCCACTCCTAGCCTCAGTTGGCCCACATCATAGGCATGTACATGCACGTGTCCAGCATGCTTAGGGAGGCTCCAGGAAGTGAATCCCAGGACCTTCTCACATGGCCCGAGTATCACGAAGCGTTGTGTTACTACTGTGCTACCATGGCTGATCCAGACCCACCACTTTTTAGCTATGTGACCATTGACCAATTATTTAATCTCTTCCGGCCTCAGTTTCACCATCTATAAATTAGAGCTTGTAGTATCTATTTTATAGTTTTATTGTAATATGTGAGAAAATATCTCCAGAATCTTGGTATCCATGGGAGATTGGTTTCAGGATCTTCATAGATATCAAAATCTGAGAATGCTTAAGTTTCTTACATAAAATGGCATAGTAGTTACATATAACCTATGCACATCCTCTTTCATACTTTAAATCATCTAGAGATTACTTATAATATCTGATAGAATGTAAATGCTATATAAATAGTTATTACACTGTATTTTAAATTTTGCACTATTTTTATTATTTTATTTTAATTTATTATTATTTAAAATATTTTCAATCTGTCATTGATTAAATGCATGCATATAGTTGTGGGATTATATATTTAAACATTATGATTACTGGCCTACAGTACAGATTCAATACATGTTACAATTATAATTCTGTGAAGAAAGCCCAGGCTATTTGTAGTTAAGATATTCATTCAAGGAGCAGAGTTTATGGTGCACTGTGCCAGGTGAACAGCTAGACAGCAGCTCTGCTCATTCATGACAAAGTTCCCACATCCATGGCAATGCCTTCTGTGGGACCAGAAACCTGATCCCAGCTTCAGGAAAGGCTGGAAGTACAAACAAATCATGGATGAATGTGCCCTTCAGAAAGGAAGATGTGCATGTGTGATTCAGTTAGACGATGCATATACAAAGGGACAGTAGCCAGACCATGTGTAAAACAGAGCTCTTAGCCACCACCTGCAGCAACCAGCCCAAGAACTCAGTCTGTAATCAACAGTAACCAGCCCAGGAGCCAGCTGGTGTCTGCAAGTCAGACTTGTGGGAAGTCGGGTCACTATCTCTAGTAACATTCCAGGAAGCAAAATCATCTCTAACAATAGGCCCCAAATAGCCAGCAGTCCATATGAGAAAATAGTGCTCTAAGTCTCAACCTGTAAACTAACCCAGGAAATCAATCTGTTATTTATCATTGGATAAGGCTGCCACGAAGGGGGTCCCACTTAGCGTTAGTAGCTCTCAGATGAGACAGGCCCATTGTGACTTACCATGGAAGGCAAGCAGGCTGTCAGCTGCAGTACTGTAGCTGAAGCAGTCAGTCCTTCCTGAAGGGGGCTCTAGCAGCTCATTACCACATCAATCTTGTCCCGGCCTTTTCTTCACTGGATCTCTCACCATATCCATTGTTCCTTTAAAAAGGGTTTCAAGGGTGCCAGCAGGTGGTGTGCAGGTAACTCCCACATGGGTGACTGTGGTTCCAGTCCTGGACCAGGAGGCTTACTTTCTCTCTCTGTCTCTCTCTGTCAAGTGCAAGTGCTCTAAAGCAAAATTTTTAAAAAGTTTCAAATATACATTTTGCTTTTCTCTACACCTACAGCCATCTCCTTCCACGTTTTTTGTTCTGTGCAGAACCTGAATCACTCTAGCAGCTTCGTAGATGGGCTTTGTGTCTCATGTTCCTCCCTGCGATCGCTGATACATAGCACTGACAGTTCATTAATGATCTTGAACCATGGTTTTTGTCATATCATCTTCTATTTAAAGATCCTGTGTTTGCTCACCATCTAAAATGAAATCAGTTTCAGTTCTCTTTGTTTGGCCTCCGAGGTTCTCCAGATCGATTCCAGTTGGACCTACGCTGTGTGCACATGTCACTTTTACTCTCCACTCATCTCTTTCTCAGGGTGGCCCCGACCTCACACATGCTCTGGTCATACTTACCTTGATGTCTTTGTCCACATGGCCCCCTTTCTGGAATCTTCTGCAATCCTACTCATGCCCGTCTATTCCACTTGCCCTTTAAAGCTCAGTTGAAGTCCTACCCTTCTCATTAAACTCTCTCGACTTTCTGTCCTTAGATCTATTTCTCATTTTTCTAATTCCTTTTCACTCATGACACATACAAAAGACAGCACTTAATTTTTTAAGACCAGTTTCCTGTGTGCCAGTTTAGGCTCCCTACCGGACAATAAAAACTTTGAAGGTAGGAATTATATCTCATACCTCTTTGTATCTTTTGAGTACTAGCCCCACAGGAAGTACTCAGAGCTCTAACTGATTAGCGATCATTGTCACCAGCTCTCTTTGGAGCCTTCAGAGGGCTTTCACATCTTCCTTTACGTATTCAAGCAAAGCACTGTTTGAAGAGCTTTTCCTTCTTGGTGCTGCGTGCATATGGAGGCACAGCTTGCACACACTCTTCCATAGCTGCACAATAGTTCAATGTGGATTAAGCCACTTGGGTTCAAATACCAGGCCCACTATTTTTTTCTTTTAATAGATTTTTTTTCCAAGTTTATTTTTTTCTATGAGAGAGGGAAATAGATTTAAAAAGAGAGGCAGACCCAATGAGGTTTCACTCCACAATCCACTCCTAGCCTCAGTTGGCCCACATCATAGGCATGTACATGCACGTGTCCAGCATGCTTAGGGAGGCTCCAGGAAGTGAATCCCAGGACCTTCTCACATGGCCCGAGTATCACGAAGCGTTGTGTTACTACTGTGCTACCATGGCTGATCCAGACCCACCACTTTTTAGCTATGTGACCATTGACCAATTATTTAATCTCTTCCGGCCTCAGTTTCACCATCTATAAATTAGAGCTTGTAGTATCTATTTTATAGTTTTATTGTAATATGTGAGAAAATATCTCCAGAATCTTGGTATCCATGGGAGATTGGTTTCAGGATCTTCATAGATATCAAAATCTGAGAATGCTTAAGTTTCTTACATAAAATGGCATAGTAGTTACATATAACCTATGCACATCCTCTTTCATACTTTAAATCATCTAGAGATTACTTATAATATCTGATAGAATGTAAATGCTATATAAATAGTTATTACACTGTATTTTAAATTTTGCACTATTTTTATTATTTTATTTTAATTTATTATTATTTAAAATATTTTCAATCTGTCATTGATTAAATGCATGCATATAGTTGTGGGATTATATATTTAAACATTATGATTACTGGCCTACAGTACAGATTCAATACATGTTACAATTATAATTCTGTGAAGAAAGCCCAGGCTATTTGTAGTTAAGATATTCATTCAAGGAGCAGAGTTTATGGTGCACTGTGCCAGGTGAACAGCTAGACAGCAGCTCTGCTCATTCATGACAAAGTTCCCACATCCATGGCAATGCCTTCTGTGGGACCAGAAACCTGATCCCAGCTTCAGGAAAGGCTGGAAGTACAAACAAATCATGGATGAATGTGCCCTTCAGAAAGGAAGATGTGCATGTGTGATTCAGTTAGACGATGCATATACAAAGGGACAGTAGCCAGACCATGTGTAAAACAGAGCTCTTAGCCACCACCTGCAGCAACCAGCCCAAGAACTCAGTCTGTAATCAACAGTAACCAGCCCAGGAGCCAGCTGGTGTCTGCAAGTCAGACTTGTGGGAAGTCGGGTCACTATCTCTAGTAACATTCCAGGAAGCAAAATCATCTCTAACAATAGGCCCCAAATAGCCAGGACTTGAATAACTGACAGCTTCCCCAATTTTTGTCCTCACAGCCAATTTGGAAGTAACTAGAGAAAGCCAAACATTCACCCCTAACCAATCACGTAGGAAGTTCCACTTCTAGTTAGCCGCCGTCTTCAGACCAAAACCTCCCATCAGGGCATTCATGAAACTGACCCTTTTCTACAAATCTTTCCCATTCCGCTACCTTACCGTGGCTCTCTGCTGGGTGCAAGTGATGGCGGCTGACTCCCTCCCTATAGCAAGTTCTGATTCAATAGCCTTTGCTTGTTCTCATCTGGTTGATCTTCTTTTATTTCTACAATGAGCTTATTTAGAACAAGGCCCCACATGTTGTCCTGTCACCAGGTCTTAATCTGAACCAATATCCAGGTTACGGATGAACAACCTCCACTGTGCTACCTTTGCTGACGATATCCATGCAGATTTGTGCCATTTTTTCCAGAGGAGACCAGTCAGCAATTTTCACAAGACATGTAACGCTATATGTCTCAGTTAGGAGACCTCCAAAGCGCTATGTCTGAGCTATCACTCACTGACTGCTTACATTTCTGAACCAGAAAGCCTGCAACCAATGGGTCATTTTTCCATGTAACTCTAGCTTGAGTAGAAGCTTAAGTAACAGTTTCTTGACAAAAATAGTCTGATTTTAGGATTGATGAAATATCGCTTCTGCTTTGAACATTTGCAGAGTCATATTTCCATAATAAAAAGCCACCCAGTTAGAGCGTGCTCCCTTGTGTAGTTTCTAGCCCCTTGGTCACTCCAATTTCTGCTTCTTGTTTCTCTGTGATATGCTAGGAAACCTTGCAAGTAAATGAAACAAAAACCACAACAATTTCTAACTGGGCAGGAAAAATCAGAGGTACAGAGTAACTAATCACCAAGTCAAAACAGGCCATGAGAGATGAGATCCTCAGTAAACAAGCTCGCCGGAACTTAGGAGCACAGGGTGGACAAGATACAGCCAAGTTGAGTGAATCAAATGTAAATGTACTCTTCACTTTTGCACTTCTTTTTTTTTTTTTTCTTTTTCTTTTTTTTGGAGAGGTTTTTGCTATAGGGTGCGTGCGCTCATCAGACAGAGAGAGACACAGAGGCAGAGAGACAGAAAGTGAGAAATCACTCCCCATGGGGGATGGCCACACCTCAATCTCTTCTCCTCCATTCTCCTCTTGGGATCTTAGGCACGCACACACACGCGCCCGGCGTGAGTTTAAGCCACTGGGTCCAGGACTCGAACTGCGGTCGACCATGTGGGAGTCCAGCGACATAGCCATTACGCTAACTGCTGGTCCCACTTTTGCACTTCTTTTGTCAGAATTTTTTTCTATAGGGCATATACACATGCTAGAGATACAGAGAGAAAGAAAGTGAGAAATCATTCCCTAGGGGAGATGGCCACACTGCAATCCCTTCTCCTTTTGGGATTATGGGCACACATACACATGCACATATGCCTGGCATGGGTTTCAACCTGCCAGGTCTAGGACTCGAACCACAGTCAACCATGTGAGAGTCTAGTGTTGTAATCACTATGCCACCTGCTGGTCCTTGCTTTTTAAAAAATTGTTAGAGGGTACATGCCCTAGAGAGAGAGACAGAGAAAGAGAGAGAGGAAGAAAGCACCTACCAATGAGGCATAGTGATGCCCAATCCTTTGTTTTCCATCTCTCTAGCCTAGCAGGACTTGAGGCATGCACGCATACTTGTGTGGTGTGTTTTTAAACTGCTAGGGCTGGGATTTGAACTGGACTGCTCTCAGCCATTTACTATATATATATATTTCCCTTTTAAAAATATTCAATCAAGATATAATCAAGGGG
>NW_006159932.1:493644-495858 GCF_000334495.1 Tupaia belangeri chinensis
GGCTGAGGGTCAAACATAGGATAAAAAACATATATATGTATACATATGTATGAAAGTAGAAATGGAATAGTATTGGTGATAACATGCTTGATTAAGACACTATGCAGTTTATCCTAGATGGGAAACTACACTTAGTGTGTTGTGATGATGCTCAGGGAATGAGTGTTAGGTAATATAATTTAATAAAAAAAAAAAAAAGCAGGAGAAAAAAAAGATATAATCAAGGATATCATTGAAAAATGCACACAAATTAACAATTAGCTTGAAATTACTGGGATGAATAGAAATGCCATCATGCATACATTAATCCTAATGAATGCACACAATGAAGTCAATTTTACAATATCTCCATGTATTTTATTATTATTATTATTGTTATAATTTTAATGTTGCTATAGGGCATATGCACTCATGAAAAAGAGAGACGAAGTGAGAAAGTAAGATGCCAGGTCTGGGACTTGAACTGCAGTCAGCCATGTGGGAATCTAGTGCCTTAACTGCCATGCCACCTACTGGCCCTACAATATACTTTAAATAACTTTAGTTGTCATTGTCAGTATAATGGTGGGTATCTTCTCTTGCCACATGGGTAATGGGGAGTCAATTTGCTGATGGGAGGCAGCCACCCTTGGGCTACCTTGCAATGCAGTAGTAAGAACATGCAAGGGAAGCTGGATCCCACATAGCTGGCTGCGGTCTGAAATCCGGCCTCAATGGCAACATAGCAGGTGCATGGGCATGTACCCAGAAACTTGATGGGATGGAGGATGGAGGAATAGAGGTTATGGCATGACCCTCCCCCTTGGAAGTGCTTTCTCTCTCTCTCTCTCTCACTCTTTCTTTCTTTCTTTTTTTTTTTTTTTTTTTGGGGGGTTTTCGCTATAGGGTGCGTGTGCTCACCAGACAGACAGAGAGAGACAGAGAGACAGAAAGGCAGAAATCACCCCCCAGGAGGGATGGCCACGCCGCAATCCCTTCTCCTCCATTCTCCTCTCGGGATCTTGGGCACGCACGCACATGCACCCGGTGTGAGTTTTAAGCCACCGGGTCCGGGACTTGAACTGCGGTTGACTATGTGGGAGTCCAACAACATAGCCATTACGCTAACTGCTGGTCCCTCTCACTCTTTCTTTCTTTCTGGTGTGCACATGCATCCTCTGTCTTTAAAAAGAATGAAAATTATTAATGTATTTAAAATTTAAACTGCTCATTTAAAAGGTAAGACTGTTATTTAAGATGCAGGAGATGTTGATCTGCCTATGTCATTCTATCACTTAGCTTTTCCTCAATTTTTTCTGGCCATAAGATTCTGGATGTATATGAAATTGGGCTATTTTATTTATACCTCATTGGAAATGGTTTAAACATGTAAAAAGACTATGAAGCGATGAGGACTAACATAAGTGGTACTAGGGAGTGGCTGGAGATTGGTGTTACTTGTATGGGTGGTAGCTTGTCCCACACACCCCTGCTGTGGTGGCCCAGGCACCAAGGCAGTCCACCAGGAACTCTGACTGTGTGAGGACACTACATGGGGTCTGGGATGATGGCTTTGTTAGCTGTCTTTTTTAAACCAATGAAAAAAAGCAAGTGGAGGGCTGGCCCCATAGCCTAGTGGTTAAGGGGACTGGATCCCTCATGGTTGATCATGGTTTGAATCCCAGCTCCAGTGGGTTGAAAAACATGCCAGGTGCATGTGTGTGCATGTCCTAAATCCTAATAGGATGAAGACATGGAGGAGAATGGGTTGTGGCATGGGCATGACCATGCCCCACTGGGAGGTGCTGTTTATGCCCGTCTTTCTGTGTCTCTCTCAGAAGTGAAAAGAAAACAAAACGAAAATGCAAGCAAAGAAATGATAAACATGTGTGGTGATGAATGAGTTAATTAGCTAGATTCAGCCATTCCACAATGTACACATGGATCATGACCTCTGTTTACACCTCCACTTCCTGAAGTGTCCCTGCCACCTGTCCTGTGACACTTAATGCAGCACCATCAGGGTCCATTCCAACAGAACTGGGAGCCCTGGCCTGCACCCCAAGGCCTCGGAAGCCAGAAACACATCTTTCCAAGAATACAACCTGTCATCGGCTTTAGGAAAATAAGATATTCAAACCCCTTTAAATGTAAACTTCCTTCCAACATGCCATATTCTTTTTTTTTTTTTTTTTTAAGAATTACTTCATTATTTATTTATTTATTTATTTATTT
>NW_006159932.1:496447-507726 GCF_000334495.1 Tupaia belangeri chinensis
AACGAAAAATCAAGCAAAAAAATGATAAACATGTGTTGTGATGAATGAGTTAATTAGCGAGATTCAGCCATTCCACAATGTACACATGGATCATGACCTCTGTTTACACCTCCACTTCCTGAAGTGTCCCTGCCACCTGTCCTGTGACACTTAATGCAGCACCATCAGGGTCCATTCCAACAGAACTGGGAGCCCTGGCCTGCACCCCAAGGCCTCGGAAGCCAGAAACACATCTTTCCAAGAATACAACCTGTCATCGGCTTTAGGAAAATAAGATATTCAAACCCCTTTAAATGTAAATTCCTCCAGCAGTCCGTATTTTTTTTTTTTTTTTTTTTTTAAGAATTACTTCATTATTTATTTATTTATTTATTTATTTTAATTTGCTCAGAGAGTGAGAGAGAAAGAGAAAAAGAAAGAGAGAGAGAGAAAGTGAGAAAGCAAGCTGCCAGGTCCAGGACTTGAACCACAGTCGGCCATGGGGGAGTCCAGTGGGAGTCCAGCACCCCCAACCACCATGCTATCTGCCAGTCCCCAGTATGTCATATTCTATTATCCCCAAAATTCACCTTTATAGGCAATGGGACATTAATAGATCTCAATTGTAAAAATAAATAAATAAATAAATAGACATAAAAAGCATAGCTAAAGCATAGACTAGATACATGTACGCTATTCACTGCTGCACGGAATAAAAATTACGTTTGATGAAGAGGTATATTTTCCCATCATTGGACTCAGTAATGAAGTGACAAGAACGTAAAAATCTTGCCTTCCCTTTATTTCGATTGTACTTACATGGAGATAAATGTCTGCGAATTCTATTTTATTTGTAGTTCCCTTTCGAAGGCCTCATAAATTATTTATTTTTATTTGGGTTCTGTTGTCTCTCAGGATTTTACTTCAATGTGTTCATCCGTGATCTGTTAATTTTTATTTTTAAGGGTAAACACGTATGGAATCTCATTTACTTCTAAAACAGGAGAGAACTCCGAATACAGCCGCTTCTCTTCTGAACTGGTTTGAAAATAGCAGGCCTGGCTCTTACTTCAAGCCCGACTCTGTTTTCCCCATCTCCGCTTTATGTCTGTGCGATTTGTGAATTGTAAACAACAATCATTTTTTAATGTTCTTAGGGAAATGCTTTGGCTGCATTTCAAGCCTTTTATGTATTCTCCTCATGATGTTATCTGTAATTAAGCTTTAGATAATTAACATTTCCCTCAAAATCGGTATCTCTCTATCTTTCCTCCTTGTTTGTTACAGAACATTAAATTAAATTCAGTACTGTTTCCACTGTAGCTTAGGCCCTGATCCTGAAGGTCAACCAAGTTTTATTTTTATTTTTTAGCATGTAAATAATAAGAGGCGCATGGGCCTCAAAGTCGTATTTAATCTAGTAGTTACACCCAGGGATTGAGACTAGAGAAGAGAAATCGTTTCTATGTAGTTTTCCTGTTCCCTTTGCACGCAAAGCATTCTCAGATGTCTTCCCAGCCAAGTAATGGATGAAGGCGGCGGGTGATATGATGACTGGCGGCAAGGAGCTGATTCAGCCCTAACTCCTAATGCATCCCGACTACTTTCAGGAGCAAGTTGGCGCGTAAGCAGCTCTCTAGGTTGGAGAGGAGGCATTCTGCCATTCAGGGCTAGAGATAATGTGCTGGGAAATAGCTCATACAACCATTCTGTCATTATTTTGTTATTACAGCTATTAGGAAAATAGAAGGTACCCTTTAAGCCTAGATGGCACATATCTCTGTAGGAATTCTGACTCGTACACAATCCCCTTTTCTTTATATTCTTGCAGATGAGGGGGGGGGATTAGCTGTGTGAGTGAGACTTGTGTAAAGCATGGGGAAGATGAAAAAACAAAAAACAAAACCAAAAAATAAAACCCAAAGCCTTTGACCTTGAAGCTATAGGACAACCCTTTGTATACCTTCCTTGAAGAATGATGGCTTATGATAGGAATAAGGAAATAGGGCTCTTGTTTAACCCCTGCTTAAAAATCGAGTAAGGGCACAATAGCCACATCAAGTAGTGTGACCTTGAAGGCAACCTCTGCTCTGTTATTGGGCATGGATGGCCAAACAGAGCATTTAAAAATGGTGATGCCACCTGCTGGGACAGATTTTATTTTTAACCACAGAGGCGTCTATGGTGAAAAATTAACACACATATTCAAGAGGGAAAGGATTATCTTTCAAAGTGGTGTTGAATGTAATTATTAAAAGGTAACAAGCTTAGTACAACAGGAAATGAATTAGAGCAGTTCCAGTCACACAGAGTCAACAGTGAATCATATTTACAAAGGGAGAAGCTTAAAACCTTGGTGTTTAAATGGAGGGTGGGGTATTAAATGCCTCATTATGATCATAAATGGTCGATGCTGCAAAACTATTCTTCTCAAGAGGATCAAGTGCACTTTCCCCACTCTCTGGACACAGATAACAAAGAAAAGAATGAAAGAATGTAAGATGGTTATTTGTATTAAGTCAGTAAAGCCAAAAATAATCTGTTCTTTCTTTCTTTCTTTTTTTTTTTTTTTTTGAGAGGTTTTTGTTATAGGGTGCATGCGCTCACCAGACAGAGACAGACAGAGAGACAGAAAGCGAGAAATCACCCCCCAGAGGGATGCCCATGCCCTAATCACTTCTCCTGTGTTCTCCTCTCAGGATCTTGAGCATGCACGCCCAGCGTGAGTTTTAAGCCACCGGGTTCGGGACACAAACCGCGGTCGACTACATGGGAGTCCAGCGACATAACCATTATGCTAACTGCTGGTCCCATAATCTGTTATTTCTGATGCTTTTACTTAAAAAAAAAATTAAGTTTTGCAATGGGGTGAGTAGAGTACACTTGTCATAGAGAGAGAGCAAGTGAGAAATCACTCCCCATAGTGGAGGATGAACTAATAGCTCCCCATATTGTAGCCATGCCACAATCCCTTCTCCTCCATACTCCTCTTGGGATTTTGGGCACACATGCATGCCCAGCATGATTTTCAAGCCTCAGTGTCGGGGCTTTGAACTGTGTAGTTGGCCATGTGAGGTCTAGCTGCCTCAACCTCCACACCACTGACTGACCCAACAACGCTCTTGAAGAGCTCAGATCCCTTGTACTTAATCACCTGGTGACTATTTCAACTGCTTATGGTAAAAGATTGATCTGTATAGAGGTGTGGCAGGGTTTTGTAGACTGAATATTGCGTCTCCAAAAGTTCTATGTTGAAAGCTAATCCCTGCTGGTATTTGATGGTATTTGGAGTGGGGCCTGTGTGAGGTGATTTGTGCGTGAGGGCTTTACCCTCTGATGAAAGAGGCTCCAGAGAGCTGCCTTGCCATGTGAGGATACAATGAGAAGACAGCTAGCAATGAACCAGGAAGTGGGCCCTTGCCAGGCATAGAATATTTTGGTGACTTGATGGGACCAGCAGTTGGCATAATGGCTATGTCGCTGGACTCCCATGTAGTCGACTGTGGTTCAAGCCCCAGACCTGGTGGCTTAAACTCACGCCAGGCACATGTGCGTGTGTGCCCAAGATCCCGAGAGGAGAATGGAGGAGAAGGGATTGCAGTGTGGCCACCCCCCCTGGGGGGTGATTTCTCGCTTTCTGTCTCTCTGTCTCTCTCTGTCTGTCTGACAAGTGCACGTGCCCTATAGCAAAAACCTCTCCAAAAAAAAAAAAAAGAATCTTTTGGTGCCTTGAGGTTGGATTCTCTAGCCTCCAGAACTGTAAGAAAGAAAAGTCTCTTATTTGTCGGGCACCTAGTCTGTACTATTTTTGTTACTAAGTCCAGATGAACTAAGACACAGGGTGTCCATTTGAATAAGAGTTGTATTCAGACTAGATTTTAGATATGTCTGTGTGATGACTGGCAAAGGGTTCATTTTCATGAGAAGGGAAGCCAAGAAGCCCCATGGGTAAGAATTAACGTAGAGTTAGAAGGAGATACGTAAGAACAGTGCCTTGGCAAGGGACATTGTTTCTGTGGGTAGCAAAGTGCTTGTTGCTTGGATTTAACAAAAATGCAAATCATACCAGATCAGATCTGTCAATTGTCATAACTACATGTATGATATAAATATGTGTTATGGTGAATTTTTCATTGGCAATCTATCCAACACTTTTGCCTTCACGTGACACTGTAGAGCTATGCAAAAATCCCTATTTTACAAAAAATTCTTTTGCTTTAAAACTAGAGAAATGTACATTAAGAGGTTAATGAAATTTCTTTCCTAGAGATTCATTTTAGCCTAATTCCAGAAACAAAATTTTTTCTCTACCCCGGCATTTCATACTGAAGTTGAAACAATGTGAAAACAAACATAACAGATTTAGAGGAACAGATTTTTTTTTTTTTCTCTTGAAACACTCTTTTTACTTATGTTGTCCTCCCAAGGGACATAGACATGCCTGGGCCAGTGACTTTCTCATAAACAGGATTTGGGTGGGAACTGTATTTTCCATGGTGAAAATGTCCAGATTCATCCAAAGCAAGAGATTTCTCACAACCAGTAAACTCAACCTTTACAGGAATGACATGTTGAATTCCCAAAATGTTTATCTTCAGTGTCTCAAAGACAAATGTATTGATCACAAGCCTGGGTAAATATTTCTTTTGTAAAATGTATGTAATTTTTATTCTGAAAAACCCAATGACAGAGTTTTCCTCAAGGAAATTTGGAATCTAGGAGTCCTGATTTAAAGTAGCCAGTTTTCAGGTAAAGTTCCAAATAGTGGGTCATTGGAAAAGTCAAGATGCATTTTTGCATAGAAAAACGCCTCATGACTTTTCCAATGACTCAATAGTCTTTAACTTGAATGACCAATCAGAGATTTGAGGCAGGAAAAAAACAATACTATGGTTAACATCATTTGAAGTCTGCAGGCATGAAATAAAAATATTCCCCATCCCTCGCAGGCACAATGGACTGGCTGGCGCCAGTGTGGACTTGGGGCTGGGCTGATTAGCTGGTTTGTCTGACTGGGCTGTACAGAACCATGACTTGCCAACAGACCTGTGTTCTTGTGCCTGGGTGACCATCACCCTCCAAGAGGCCCAGAGGGTAAGTAAGAAGGTTCATGCAGAGTATATGAACTTCTGTGATAATAAGACAATGGAAGTAAAGGACAGAGCCGGGTGGTGGCTCAGTGCTAACACCCTGGACCCACACAGGAGTTCTAGTCCCCAAACTTCCCAGAACATGTTGGGCACATGCCCGTGAACCAGGTTGGTTGAGGGTAGATAGCAGTGTGAAGACCCTGTAGGAGGTGCTTCTTCATCTTACTCTCTTTGAAAAAATAAATAAAAATTTTGAAAAACAAAACAAAATAAACAAAAATAACCAAAAACTTAACAGGGCCAGCAAGCAGTGTGGTAGTTAATGAGCTGGACCCCTTCCCACCTGGCTGATGGCGGTTCAAGTCCTGGACCTGGCGCCTTGAAGATCACACTGCATGTGTGCACGCATATCCAAACTTTGAAAAGGAGAAGGGAGGAGAAGGGATTGTGGCGTGACCACTCCCTGGGGTGATTTCTCGCTTTCCCTCTTACTGTCTTTCTCTGATGTGTGCACACACCCTATGAAGAAAACAAAACCAAAACCAAACATTTAAATAACCTTAAAAACAAGGAAAAGGATGGTCTTCTAAGACTGGCATGCTCTCAGTTTGCATCTCAAACAAAGGCAATACTAAATTATTCAGTTTAAATTGTATATCAAGAAACTATAGGCTCAACCCCCCCCACCCCCACCCCAGGACTCCTGCGTGAATCCCAAGGAAAAGGAACTAAAACAAAACAGCAAGTATAAACAAAAGGGGTGCTTTACAAAAACTTTGTTTAAGGGCCAGGTGGTGGCAGTGGCATGATGGGATGACTGGACCCACATGGCCGACTGTGGGGTTAGAGTCTTGGACACAGAGGCTTGAGAATTATGTGGGACAGACACGTATGCCTGGGTGCCCCAAATCCTGAAAGGTGAAGAGGAGGAGAGGAGATTGAGGCATGACCGTGCCCCATGGTGGGGGGAGGCATGATTTTTCTCTCTTTCTCTCTATCCCCATGAGTACGTGTGGCCTGTAGCAAAATTAGAAAACAACAATAACAATACAAAACCTCTCAAAAAACTGACAAAACACTGGAGCTTTGTGTTTTCTCCACTACAGAATGTAATCCTAGTTTGGGGGAGGGGGAAAGTGTGGAAGACAAAGTGTTTTGCACACGAGCCAGGCAGTGAGTGAGTGGCTGAGTGGGCCTCCGCAGCATGGCTGGGTCTGTTCCTGGCCCTGAGAGCTCTCAGACGCACCTTCAGGGCAGTAGGGGGCTCAGCAGCCAATGCAGGGGAGAAAGTGGAGGCTGATAAAGTGGCACAGAGAAGTCCACGTGCATAAGCACCTGTGAGCCCCTCACGGGGACTCTCGCTATTGCACATGCGTGTACACACAGTGTGTACCAATGAGGTAGCTTTGTAACCTGGGGCTGCTGCTGGTTCTGGGGCCAAAGCCCTTGTTACTAAGACTGTGACCCAGTTTTTACTGCCCTGCTGGAAACCAGCAAGTGCTTGTGGTAATGGCCCCGGTAAATTATTATTGGTCAGGGTAATTAAATTAAACAGTTACAATGTGTTTAAAATACTCTCTAGAATACCATAAATTTATGTAGTAGACATATTTGAAAAACTAAGCATTTATATAATGACTAGATATTTAAAAAAAAATGTCTTTCTTGGGGTCAGTTGGTGGCATGGTGGTTAAGGGCACTGAACTCCCAGATGGCCGATTACAGTTCGAGTCCTGGACCTGGTGGCTTCCTTGGTCACCCCTAACACCTCTACCCTGTCAAATTGAAATAAATAAATAAATAAGTAAATAAAGTTAAATAAAATAATTCTTTAAAATGTCTTTCTCTAATAAAATTGACATGTACATATGCATATGTGTGTATTTATATATTCATATATGCATGTTTATGAACAGTTTTATATCAAGTAAATCTTTATGTAAATCCTTATGTAAAGAGCAGAGGAGTACTTTTTTAAAGAATTAGTTATGTGATTTTATTTATTATTATTACTATTTTTAAATTTGCTATAAGGCACATATACTCACCAGAGAGAGACAGAGAGGGAGAGAGGGGAAGTGAGAAAGCAAGCTTCCAGGTCCTGGATTTGAACTGTGATTAGCCCTATGAGAGTCCAATGCCTTAACCACTGTGCCACCTACTGGCCCAAGAGAGAGAGTGCATCTTCCTGTTTTTTTTTTTTTTTTTTTAAGAGAGATTTTTGCTATAGGGCTTGTGTGGTTGCCAGAGAGACAGAGAGAGACAGAGAGACAGAAGGTGAGAAATCACCTCTGAGGAGGAATGGCCACACCTCTATCCCTTCTCCGTTTTCCTCTTGGGATTTTGGGGGGGCATACATGCACATGCGCCCAGCATGATTTTTAAGCTGCTGGGTACAGGACTCGAATTGTGGTTGACTACGTGGTGGTTCAGCGATGTAACCATTATGCCACCTGCTGGTCCCCAGAGAGTGCTTCTTTTTAAAGTTTAGTATTACTAATGGTTTTTATGGAAAAATGTAACAGTGAACTTGGCTGACAGACCAGATTTTTGGATTTCTCAATAGACCGTTCAGTGGTGGTGGTGGTTTAGAGCTATTCTCAGAATAAAGCGTGATCAGCATTATTGTCATCTGGAATAATAGTTTGAAATCTGCTTGCAAAAGTAGATTACAGGAAAGAATATTAAATAACTTAAGGGAAAACCAAAAATATTTTATCTTCGCTAATAGTCTAAATATTCACAGGGCATTTATCACTGTGAAATGCATCACTGTAAGTCTCTAATTAAATTGCTATTTCTAGGCCTTGAGCTACAATGAAAATTCTATAAAGGAGGCTATAAACCAGTTATCAACCCATTTTAATCACAGTTTAAATTAATACGAGAAAACAGTATTCAGGAAGAGGGCATAATTTTGACTCACATCAGACAAGCTTAAAATTCAAACTAGTTGGCAAATACTCCATAGACAAGGATGTTTCTTTCATTTCTTAGAATGCACTCAGGGCATTGAATAGGGCCCCACAGAGTCAGGATTCCATAAATCTTACTGACTGACTTGTGAAAGTCTCTTAAAAAATAATAAAAATGCCATTTAACTGAAGTTCCAGGTTAGAACATCCTATGAAGCTCCCTGGCCAGTAATAATAAACTCATCAAATAATGATGCCAACAACGGACATGCTCACGAACCTCGTGTAAAGGGATCAATGCTGTTAAATTTGCACAGAGGAAATCTGGCTTGCTGTCTAAAATCAAACATCAGGATGTTGCAATTCAGCATCCGTCCAAGAACCAGGAAGAAAAAAGCAATGATGAGATAAAGATTAATTTGTGGTTAGATACCAACACTGCTGTTGTCCAAGGAGAAGTTACTGTGGTATATATATATATATTTTTTTTTAAGTTTTGCTATAGTGTGCTTGCTGGAGAAAGACTGAGAGAGCGAGAGAGAAGGAAAATGAGAAATCATTTCCCAGTGGGGACGGCCACACTGCAATCACTTCTCCTGCATTTCCTCTCAGAACTTTGGACACACACACACATACACATGCTTGCCTGGCATGCTTTTCAAGCTGCCGGTCTGGGATTCAAACTTGCAGTCAGCCATGTGGGATCCAGCCACCTTAACCTCCACACCACCTGCTGGCACCAGTATGTTCTTGATGGGTGTCTGCACAGAGAACCCTACCTGCCTGGGCTTCCAAAATCACACATTGAGTTGTGGGTAGGCCACTGGCTTAGGCTCCTCTCCAGAAAACATAGGCTCCTCCTCTTTTCTTTTACATAGGGATATTCAAAATATTTATTCAACAATTATTTTTAAGTATTAAATATGAACCACTTATCAATCTAATTATTGAGTCTTAAATGGTGAGCAAAATAAAGCTTTGAATTTTTAGGAGACTGAGAAAACCTGAGGAAAAGAAATATTGTATACTTTGGCGAGAATTATGTATAAATTACAGAGCAGTTACCTTATAACTATGCACTCAGCACGAGAAATGATAAGTGGTCACAACGTTAGCCTGGTTCTGCTTCAAGCCACCAGCAGTACCGCTCCATAGTGGCCAGAACACCTGGAGGAGGGTCCTCTGCTATCTGTGCTCCCAACTCTGCTGCCAACATGTTCTGCTTTAGAGCTTACTCTTATTTTAAGTAAGGCTCATTGCTGATTTCGTTTTCTGGATTTGATCACCACTTTTTTTCTTTCTTTTATTATTGTTATTTTTTAGTTTACTTACTCATTTCTTAAATGAGTGAGAGCATTTCCCAACAGAGTCCTGAAGCCATGATCCACCCCCAGTACCGGCTAGCCCCAGATCATGGGCACATGCATGTGTAGTGTAGTCTGAAAGGTGTCTGGACTCGAACCCAGAGCCTTCCCACATGGGTCAGGCTCACAGAGTCATGTCATACTGTTGTACCACCATGCAGCTCCTGGAGATTTTACCTTTGGTGTAGAGGTCTCACCTACCTAGATTTCATCAGCTATGTGTATTTTCAGATTTAGGAGATTTTAAAACATGTGGACGGTGGAAAAGAATCATTATGTAAGGAAAGAATCATTCATGGAATTCTGTGACCTCATCGCTGAGCTACAACAATCATGAACGTTTTGCCCACCCTGTTTCGTCTATCCCTAATCCTGTTTGATAAGAAGAATATTGTTTTCATTGCTTGAGCTATTTCCATTTCTAATGTTACTAATAAATAAAACAGGGTCTCCAGCGATGGGGAGAATACTTAGCAAAGGGCAGATCTCAAAAATACTTGCTCAAGGAAACTGGCGGCCACCAATTGTCTGGTTTTACAGTGGGAGGAACTTTTAAACCATCTAGGGTATGTGACCAGGATGGACATTGGCAATTCCGAGTCAGAAGGAGGGACTTAGGAGGGTTCCTCTATAGGACATTGCATGGCTTGCCTCGGTTTTTCTATCTTGTTTCTACCCACACAGCCTCAGAAAGGAAGTCTGCAGGCAGGACAGAGGAGGAGGCATAGTAGGGTAACAGAACTAAACAGAAGATTCATGGATCTCGCCTCTCTGGAAACATTTAATTCAAACTATCATTACTCTAAAATATGCAGTTGCTTTGCAAGGTCATGGTGGATGTCCTTTTTCTGGAAATACATTTGCTCGAGGATATTTGATTCATTGTCTAGGCTTAATTATACCCCCCATGCATACGCTCCCTAATGTACCTGTTTTGGAAACAGAAAGCAATACAAGCCTCAAGAAAACTTGAACCAAACAAAACAGGCGTGTGTTCTGGTGAGCAGCAGCAAGAACTGCCAACAGAGCACTTTCTGGGATCTGCGTTGAGCCTGAATCTACTTAACAAATCGCTAACAGAGAGGCCGACGGTGGTGCAGCAGCAAATGCGATGCTCGGGAGGCTGACCCATCCAGAAATGTCCCTGCATTTGCTGGGCACATGCACACCCCTGATCCCGGACTGACCGAGGCTGGGGTGGATCGTGGTGTCAAGACCCTGTTGAGGTTGCTGTCTTTCTGCCTTTCTTTCACTCATGGAAGAAAGGAAGAAAGAAACTTAAAAAAAATTGCCAATGGAGAGAAAATAAAATTTCAGTTGTAGATAATACAGAAAAATTGAAAATAGGATAGTATTATCCGGGGGTGATATTTCAGGAGATCTAATCTTTTTTTTTTTTTTTTTTTTTGGTGGCTTAGAACTCACGCCAGGCGCGTCGTGTGCGTGCGTGCCCAAGATCCCGAGAGGAGAATGGAGGAAAAGGGATTGCGGCGTGACCATCCCCCCTGGGGGGTGATTTCTCGCTTTCTGTCTCTATGTCTCTCTCTCTGTCTGTCTGGCGAGCGCAGGCGCCCTATAGCGAAAACCTCTCAAGAGACACAGAAAGGCAGAGAGACAGAAAGTGAGAAATCACCCCCAGGCCACCCCCAGTGGGGATGGCCACAGCACAATCCCTTTTCCTCCATTGTCCTCTCGGGACTTTGGGCATGTGCACACACGCTCCCAGTGTGAGTTTAAGCTTCCAGGTCCGGGACTCAAAACGTGGTCTACTGGGATCCACAGTTGGCGTAATGGTTATGTCGTTGGACTCCCATGTAGCTGACGACGGTTCATGCTGGGAGCAAGTCTGTGATCTGGGCCAGCTGAGATTGGGGTCGGCTGTGCCATAAAGACACTGCTGGGGGGGCCTGCCTCTCCATCTTTCTTTTTCT
>NW_006159932.1:508548-534047 GCF_000334495.1 Tupaia belangeri chinensis
GAGAATGGAGGAAAAGGGATTGCGGCGTGACCATCCCCCCTGGGGGGTGATTTCTCGCTTTCTGTCTCTATGTCTCTCTCTCTGTCTGTCTGGCGAGCGCACGCGCCCTATAGCGAAAACCTCTCAAGAGACAGAGAAAGGCAGAGAGACAGAAAGTGAGAAATCACCCCCAGGCCACCCCCAGTGGGGATGGCCACAGCACAATCCCTTTTCCTCCATTGTCCTCTCGGGACTTTGGGCATGTGCACACACGCTCCCAGTGTGAGTTTAAGCTTCCAGGTCCGGGACTCAAAACGTGGTCGACTGGGACCCACAGTTGGCATAATGGTTATGTCGTTGGACTCCCATGTAGCTGACGACGGTTCATGCTGGGAGCAAGTCTGTGATCTGGGCCAGCTGAGATTGGGGTTGGCTGTGCTGTAAAGACACTGCTGGGGGTGCCTGCCTCTCCATCTTTCTTTTTCTCTCTTGGAAGAAATAAATAAATAAACTTAAAAAATTGTCAACCCTAGAATTCTATGACAATATTATGGCTAAATGAAGTTAGGGTCAAAATGGTTTACAGATGTACTAGGAGCCATAAAGGTAATCTTTTTTGGCGTATGCAATATTAATAATATTTTACAAGGTATTGTCATCTCCTAAATAGGATCCATTGAAAAGGAAATGTTATAATGCTATTTCAAAGCTCAATCAATATACTGATCAGAATTTCTTCTTCTCTGCTCCATTTCAGCTTTGAAATAATATGTGACTTTTTTTCTGCGTTTACTAATTAGCCCCATTTGGTGGTAAATTATTTTACAATGATTTCAATAAGAATATAAAAGCCTCTCAGAAGTAATGGTCTAAATCTGCTGTTTAGACCGAAGCTTTTCTTGTGGACTAGTGGTAGTGATTTAATTTTAGGGAGAAAATTGATTTACTGTTACTTTCACTGGCACGTCATTCCAGCAAAATAAATGGTGGCACTCATACAGAGGGAAAATATAAACACCGTGACAGTCAATACCATTTTTCTCCCAGTTTTGCATTTCTGTGTATACTAGGTTATGGACTGACTAGTACTTTCCCGCCCCCATTTCCTATGTTGAAGTCCTAACCCCAGTTCTTTAGATCGTGACTTTATTTTAAGAAGACGAGTAGGTTAGAATGAGTATTGGGGTAGGCCACAATCCAATCTAGCTGGTGTCCTTAGAAAATGAGGAAACTTGGGACCAGCAGATAGCGTAATGGCTACATCACTGGACTTCCATGTAGTTGACCATGGTTCGAGTCCTGGACCCAGTAGCTTAAACTCACACTGGGCATGTGTGTGTGCGTGTGTGCGTGTCCAAGATCCCTAGAGGAGAATGGAGGAGAAGGGATTGTGGTGTGGCCATAACCCCTGGGGGGTGATTTTTCACTTTCTGTCTCTTTGTCTCTTTGTCTTTCTGGTGAGCACATGCGCCCTATAGCAAAAACCTCTCCAAAGAAAAAGAAAATGAGAAAACTTGGATGGAAAAAGAGACAGCAGGGATTTGTGCAAGAGGAGAGACCACATGAGGACAGAGAGGGAAGGCAGCCATCTGCAAGCCAAGGAGAGAGGCTTCAAAAGAAGCTGAACCTGTTGACACCTTCATCTTAGACTTGTCTCCAGAGTTACGAGAAAACATACTCTGTTGTTTAAGCCACCCAGCCTATGATATTTGGTTAATGTAGCCCTGGCAAACTTACATACTATACTTACACATACAAACACTACAGAAAAGAATGTGTCTCTCCATCCATACACATAACATGCACGTGCACGCACACACCTATGCGTGCACACACACTCTTCAGATTATTACCCTTTTCAGTCTAAGGCTTCTTAATATATCGTCAAACACTGAAAATGCCACTTTGCCAGTTATTTTGAAGTTTAGCACATTATTATTATGTATAAATAGATGTTCTCATCTCATAATGAAATGTGTAGGTTGATTAAGGCTCTGGATTCCCACATGGCTGTCTGCAGTTCGAGTCCCGGATCCAGCATCTTGAAAATCATGCCAGGCACATTATGTGTGTGTGTGTCCAAAATCCTGAGAGAAGAATGGAGAAGGGATTGAGACATGACCATTCCCCTTGGGGGTGATTTCTCACTTTCCCTTTCTCTATCTCTCTCTCTGGTGAGCACATGTGCCCTACAGCCAAAAAAAAAAAAAAAAAGGAAAAAGAAAAAGGAAAAAAAAAAGTGTAGGTTAAGCCTGGAAATATTCTATTTGTTTTCTTTCATTTAAAAATGATTTTTAGTTTACTGTTATTATTATTTTATTATTTTCTAAAGAGGTTTTTGTCTTAGGGCATGTGTACTCCCTGGAGAGAGAGACAGAGACAGTGAGAGGGACAGTGAGAAATCACCTCCCAGGGGGAATGAAAATGCCTCAATCCCTTCTTCTTCTTTTTTTTTTTTTTTTCGACTACGTGGGAGTCCAGCGACATAGCCATTACGCTAACTGCTAGTCCCAGATATTATTTTATACTATGCTGAATTATATATAAATGATGAGACTGGATGACAAACAGAAAGAATTTGAGAAGCTAAAATGAATTCTATAATTAGTTTCCTTTTCCTTGTAGGTCAGCATTGCTGGATTATCCCTACGTTCAAGATAATCATTAAAATGAGATTAAGATCTTTTTTCTTTTCCCAAGGATTTTTGGAAACTCTGCTTTGTAATATGTGATGATAGTAATAAATAAATAATTCCTTTGGTATTAATAATATTAACATTTCATGTAACTCATTCATTAAGTTCTCAAGTGGATGCCCAAAGCTATTATAATTCAGTACATCGTCGCTTAGTGTGAAACACATGTCTCCTAAAGCACTGTATCCATTTTAAAATTGATAGCACCATCAGGTCTACAAGGTCTTGAGAAGAATTTCATTTTCCCACTAGTCTAAAGTGATTGTGCTATGTTCCCTGACCTTCAAAAGCTTTTTGTCATTTTTCTGTCATGTAGAATGGAGGTTCTTTCTTCCATCCATTTCATTTAAATATGTGCTGTGTGGGTAAATCCAATAAACTAAGTAGCCATTTAGTTAAAACCTCACGGGGTCAGCGCTCTAGGGAGCATTTCGAGGCACCAATGTTCTTTCTTCAACTCTGATTTCCTGGCCCATTGATCATCTCCTACCCGCTCTTTGAAATGGATCCTCTTACCACATGGTCCTTAATCCCTTGTGTTGAAAGGAGTGGTAGGGCTGATACCCAGCAGCTGGCCTCCTCTTGGGGATGGATGAAAGGACAGGAAACTCCTCCTTTTCATGATTAATAGTGAAAAACTGGCCCAAGAAAAGGTGAACCCTGGACTTGGCCAGACCAAAGTCCCAAAGGACTCTTTACTGGTTCCCTAGGGAACTGCCATTGTGGAGGTTTTCCTTGTGAGCAAATTCCCCCTCTTTCCCAGTGATAAATCACATGGTCAAACGCATCTGTAGTGTTGTTAACAACATTTTCTAACTATTGTTCCCCTGATGGGAGAGTACATCGAGGCTGAGGTTCTGGAAGAAGGTCAAGGGAAACCCAGGGCTTGTAAATGGCAAGTGCTTAATGCACTTAAATATAAATAAAAGAACAAGGAGAAAGGTGTCATTTTAAAAAAAATTGCTACAGGGTGTGTGCATTTGCTGGAGAGAGAGGGGGAGGCGGGGGGAGAGAGAGATGAGAAATCATCCCACAGTGGAGTATGGCCACACCGTGCTCCCTTGTCCTTTATTCTCCTCTCAGGACTTTGGGCATGCATGTACACGTGCCTAGTATGTTTTTCAGGCTGCAGCGACTGAGGCTTGAACCACTCAGTCAGCCATGTGGGATCTAGCTGCCTTAACCATCACTCACTCCCCCTGGCTCCAAGGTGTCATTTTGAAATGTGTCAGCTCAAAACGTGGCATTGGGGCCACGTTCTGGTGCAATGTTAAAACATGACGCTCTGTAAGGCTGACTCACACGGGAAGGTTCTGGTTCAGAAGGTCTGGCACCATCCTGTGGACGCTGGGCATGCATGTGGCCATAAGAGGGAGCTGGCTGAGGCTAGGAGTGGACAGCAACCATCAAGACCCTGTTGAAAGTGCTGTCTCTCTTTCTCTGTGTGTCTCACTCATGAAATAAAGAAGTTCAGAAAACTGTGCATTGCACTGGACATTTTAGGTACACTAGTGCTGCAATAAATTGAACAGTGAGTTTTACCTTGAAAACAGGATCCCAGGGACCAGCAGGTGGCATAATGCTTATGTCACTGGACTCCCATGTAGTTGACAGTGGTTTGAGTCCTGGACCTTATGACTTAAAACTCACATCAGGTACATGTACATGCGTGCCCAGGATCCCAGGAGAATGGTGGAGAAGGGAGTGCAGTGTGGTCATCCCCCATTGGGAGGCGATTTCTTGCTGTCTGTCTGTCTCTTTCTGTCTCTTTGGTGAGCAAAGAGACCCTATAGCAAAAATTTCTCATGAAAAAACAAAAAACAGGATTCCAGTGTGAAATAAATCTGGTAATTACTTGATTAAACCAAATGAGAACTTTTAAAATTTAGGACTTTTGACAATTCAAATATCCATGTAGTATTTAGTGATTCTCAACATTGCTTATTCTTTTAGGCACTGGAGGAAGGTCGGGGCATACAACCTTTAATTCACAGAAGGAATTAACTGTCTATTGCCTTAAGCTGCTCAGAACAGAACTTCTAGATAGTTGCCTACATGTTCATGGGACTGGGCCAACAATACTGCCCTAGGACAGATAACCCGTTACCTTGCCGACATGGCTGTTCACTTTTAATTTTCCACAAGAGCAGCGTGTATGTGCGGAAGACCTATGGCTGCCAAGTTTACCTTCAAAGTTCCTCACATTACAAAATCTATTTTTTGGATGATAAGCATTTATTATATTGCTTTACAGTAAAGAAAGATCACATAAGGGAAGGGTTCGATGATAAGGTGCAGTAATGGAGTTTCAAAAAGGGAGGAGACGTAGAAATAAAATGTGAAGATGAGTAGAGATAGAAGCAGCCGCCCTCTTTACTGCTCAGCTGATAACAGGGCCTGACTGCAGGAAATGCAATTCAAATCAATCCAGCAAGAATAATAGGTGCCCGGGGAAGCAACGCACCAGGTGCAGATGAGCCAGTGCAGGTAGTACTTCACTTTGTTATTTAGTAACTACGACATGTTTTCCAACTATGGCTGGTTCTTGTTTAAACATGTACTGGGAGAGGTTTGGTCATGGCTATGTGTAAGTTTAACAACAAAGAAATGATTAATTTAATATATTCATCTACCCAGTATAGCCCCTAAACAGATAGTTATAAATTCTATGTTGCAACATAGAAGAACCCAAGGTTTAGTGCTAAGTGAGATATATGTAGAAAAACGCATATACCTGAATTATGCCTCTCAAAAATTATGATAAATAAATTGAATAAAACATTAAACTGTGACTATTTTATTTTTTAAATTTTTATTTATTTATTTATTTATTTTTGGAGAGGTTTTTGCTATAGGGCGCGTGTGCTCGCCAGACAGACAGAGAGAGACAGAGAGACAGAAAGTGAGAAATCACATCCCAGGGGAGATGGCTACGCTGCAATCCCTTCTCCTCCATCCTCCTCTCGGGATCTTGGGCACGCACGCACAAGCGCCCGGCGTGAGTTTTAAGCCACCGGGTCCGGGACGCAAACCGCAGTCGACTACGTGGGAGTCCAGCGACATAGCCATTACACTAACTGCTGGTCCCAAACTGTGACTATTTTAGAGATAAGGAATTATAGTTTTTTTTTTTCCTTCCAAACAATTTTTAAGGTGGCTCTACAACTTATAATGTTTGAAAAGATACACACACACACACACACCAACCACAACACACACACACAATTTATTTATTTTTAATTTGCTCTTGAAAAGATACACACACACACACACACACACACACACACACACAATTTATTTATTTTTAATTTGCTCTAAGATGTGAATGCCTGTTGGACAAAGACAGGGGTCAGGGGAGAGAGAGAGGGAAAGAAGGAACGTGAGAAAGCACTCCCATGGATGGTTGCACCAAAATCTCATCTCCATTTTTCCTTTTGGGATTTTTGGCATGTACATACATGTGCCTGAGTGTTTTTAAACTGGGGGCTCAGGGCTTGAACTGCACAGTTGGCCATGTGAGATCCAGTAACCTTGGCTACCATGCCACCAGCTGGCCCTAAAAGGATACATTATTTTTTTAATGATCTGGCTTCATTTTCAAATATGATTGTGTTATCTAGGGGCCATATTTTAAAACTCAAGTTTCTCATTTTAAGTTTTATAACAAAGAGAAATTAGAAAAAATAGAGATTGAACTATATTTTTTTCTCTCTCTTTTTTAAGGTTTTTCTCACAGGGCTCATGCACTTTCCAGAGAGAGAGAGAGAGAGAAAGTGAGAAATTAGTCCCTAGGAGGGATGGCCATGCCACAATCCCTTCTCCTCCATTCTCCTCCTGGGATATTGGGCATATCTGCGCACATGCCTAGCATGATATTAAGGTAGTCACCGTGCTCAGGACTCAAACCACAGTCCCCCATGTGGGAGTCCAGTGCCTTAACCACCATGCCATCTGCTGCCTCTCCTCCCTTTAAAAATAAGTCAAATTTTCATGAAATCTCTGTCCTGTGTTTTACTAGATTCTTTAAAAGACAATAAAGTCTGCTTAATTCTGGGTTATAGCAGTTGACTCTAATTATGAACAAGGTATCGGTTTTGTATTACTTTCCAAAAACAGTTTTCCTCCATCTTCAAAGGGGATATTATAGTTTCACTCTCTGAATCAGTGCACAGTTCTGCATGATATATATATATAATTTTGCCATTTTTCTTTCCAATGAAGGCTGCCAATCAGATTTTCACCTACACCAGAAGAGATCTCAGAGTATATTTTTCCTATATTTGTATACAGTTGTAGACATAACTCAACAAACGTGCCACTGGAAAATAAGGGATGCTTTTCTTCTGTAGTCAATGGCAGAAATTAGGTGCAATATTGAACTCAAAATAACAATTTTAAAAGTCCACAGAATCTTCTAAAACACAGACCTAAGACTAAACTTTCTATGCTCACACTGAAGTTTACCAGTCAGTTGAAGAAGTGAAATGACCCAAGTGCCCAGCACCTTTTCCACCAAATAAAAGCTCTCTAGGTTTTATACCTATGAACAATGTCATGTAGTCTTAATTTCTCAGAACTAACCCAGTAAGTCAATGACTTGTTTTATTCATTAAAATTTTTTTTGAGTAGCAAATTGGAGTTTTTTCTTTCCTCCTTTTTTTTTTTTTAATTTTTTGAGAGATATTTGCTATAGGGTGCATGCGCTTGCCTGGGAGACCAAGAGAGAGACAGAAAGTGAGAAATCAATCCCCTCACCCCCCGCCCAGGGAGGACAGCCATGCTACAGTCCCTTCTCCATTCTCCTCTTGGGATATTGGGCACGCACACACATGTGCCTGGCATGAGATTTAAGCTGCTGGGTCTGGAGCTAGAATCGTGGTCAACTATGTGGGAGTCCAGTGACATAATTGATACAGCATCTGTTGGTCCCACAAAATGCAGTTTTTTTCTTTAAAGAATTATTTATTTAATTTTATTTATTCATTCATTTATTTTAATCTGACTGGAGAGAGACATACAGAGAGAGAGAGAAGGAAAGTGAGCAAGCAAGCCTCCAGTTCCGGGACTCATACCGTGGTCAGCCACGTGGGAGTGTCCAGCACCTTAACCTACCACACTACCTGCTGGCTCCCAAAGTGGAGTTTTTAAGAGACAGAAAGAAAGAAACAGAGCTCCCAAGTGGGAGAGGTCTCAGAAATGGGTTGCCAAAAAGAAGCGGGGCTGGGTGCAGGAGGAAGTGTCAATGACCTATTTTACTAAAGATCCCACACTTGACACTTTGGCCTTCTATATTGTATATTTGACATAGAACCTATCTGCCAAACATAGTGTTATACTATGATGATAACCATAACCAGGGAGTTCATCTTTTTTTTTTTTTTTTGAGAGATTTTTGCTATAGGGCTCATGTGCTCGCCAGACAGAGAGAGACAGAGAGACAGAAAGTGAGAAATCAGCCCCTAGGGGGGATAGCCATGCTGCAATCCCTTCTCCTCCATTCTCCTCCCAGGATCTTGGGCACACACACACACATGTGCCTGATATGAATTTTTAGCCACCGGGTCCAGGATGCGAACCATGGTCAATTACATGGGAGTTCAGCAACATAGCCATTACGCCAACTGCTGGTCCCAGGAGTTAATCTTACAGCTCAATGTGAGGATCCTGTTTTTCCAGCTGACTCAGTGCTCTCATCAGTTTGACTGGTTCACGTGTGTCCTCCATCTTGTATGTACAACCTTACACATTATTTATGTGATATGGTACCTCGATCCATACAACAGAAAGCACCTCTCTTCCTTAGAAAGGAAATTGTGGAAAAAGACATGTGGCTAATACATCTGTAATAGAAATGACTGATTTCCTTGTATATGGCATTATGGAAGGAGAAATCTGTAGGAAATCTGAGTCACATTAGAACAATCGGACCTCATTATCATTTTCTTTGACTTATACTAGCACTAAAATCTAAATTTCACCTTCTTGGGTTCATTTTTCTTTCCAAGCCGATGGACAATCTTATTGTTGAAATATTGAAAGATCCTTTGCTGAAAGCTCTGCAAACAATATATTTCCTCAGTTCATTTCAGATCACAAATCTCTTGTAATTTCTCTAATGTTTTCCCCTTAATAGAATACTCTGCTGATCTTTATTCAAAGAAACAAACAGTATTAGTGTCAGGTGCTCTCTACTCACAAGCAAAGATGAATGCATTTACATTTGTAAATATCCACTCCTGAAATAGCATTGCTCATTTTATTTTTTAAAATTTAACATCACTGTTTGCAGAGCCATCAACCATCCCAGAGCAATCTGTCTTACTTGTCTGTGCTCAAGTGTGAAAATGCATCTTGATCTCCTCCTTATTCCCCAAAGCCATGACTCCAGCATAAAAGCAGATCTTTATTACTAATTGATCTGGTATTTTCCTGTCCCTAAAGCACATGATGCCCAGACCACAGTTCTCAAGTATGAAAAACAGTCCTTAAATATTTCAGTTCAATGCAAAATGGCACTCTCCACTCATCTCTCACCTAAGGTGAGGTAGAGTTTCTGAAAGACAAGAATATCTAGAAGTCTTGTAACATCTCAGAACATATGAAACAGGGTGTTTTTAATGATTTTTTACAGGTGCTTTTTATTATTTCCTTTAACTAAAGTAAGCACTCAAATACATATTCTCTATTTCTATTTTATTGTTTTCTCAATATTACTTGGCATGGAATACCGCCAATGTCTTGGATATAGAATACTTTGTCTTGCCATTCACAATTTATAACCAGTCAAATAATCCCTCTCTGATCAGCTTATAAGATGAGCTAGACTTTTTTTATGTTTCAAACTTTGTGTACTGTGAATAATTGCTCAGTAGTTTAAGATCACTTTTTCTTGCCCCATTAAAATGTTAGAAAACAAACAAATCTAACTGAATGGTTTTCCCTAAGCTGTTTATACTAAGTTAATAATCTATTAATAATACGTAATGGGAGTTAACACTAAAGTAGAAAAACACACATTACTTTGACAAATTACCCTCAGGATCTGATAAGACTTAACTAATTATTTATGTATAGTGAAGAGCAATCTGGTAAACACGCACACCAAGCCTCGCTAAACCATGCTGCAACTTGGTTCCAATTCATCTCTCACGTCTACCAGGAATGACTTCGAAACTTCAGTGATTTACGAAGAAAAATCACCATGTGCTTATTTACCTGAAGTTTGGAGAAGGCATTTACATTCGATTAAACAATCAGTAGGAAAAAAAAAAGTAAAAATAAAAGATGTAACATTATAAAGCATAGGTCTGCTTCTAGTTTTAGGGGTCATTTACTTGGAGACCAAAGCTAGTTTGTCCAAGATACTCCACTTCTCAAAAAAGCATTCAAGTATTGATTTAGGCATTTTAGAATAATTTCATCTGAAACTTTATTTTACCCATGAGGAAGCTGAGGACCTGAAATGTGGTCACTTTGGGCAAGGTCACAAAGGAGATCACCTTGACCTCAGGTTTATAGGTCAGGGTTCTTTCCACCTATGTATGCTGCCAGATGCCACTAATTCATAGATGTGACCAGTTCTAATGTGGAGCAATGACCCAACTACATTCAAGACTGCTTTTGAGGGCTCAAAGACCATTTTTATAAAATTTATTTACCTATATCTTGAGAGAGAGAAAGGTGATCAAACTCAACATGCCTCGACCCTTTCCCCACTCCCCTGGCCAGCCTGAATCACAGCTGTATGTGTGTGTGTGTGTGTGTGTGTATGTGCACGCTACAGTCATGAGTTGACTCAAATACTAAACCCTGGCCATTCATACGGCTTCCATCATTGAAAGTAATTGCTCTACCCTTACACCACTATGACTCGGCCTCAAATGAACTTCTTTCCTCACCCTGCTTTTTTTTTTTTTTTTGAGAGGTTTTTGCTATGGGGCGCACACGATCGCCAGACAGATGGAGAGAGACAGAGAGACAGAAAGCGAGAAATCACCATCCCAGGTGGGATGGCCATGCCGCAATCCTTTCTCCTCCATTCTCCTCTTGGGATCTTAGGCACGCATGCATACACGCCTGGCGTGAGTTTCAAGCCACTGCATCTGGGACTCGAACCATGGTCGACTACATGGGAGTCCAGCGACATAGTGATTATGCTAACTGCTGGTCCCTCCTCACCCTGCTTTTTAATGTCCTAGAATACTTGAAGTTAAATTTGGGGATCTAGAAGCACTTACTTGGTGATATATGTTGATATCCTTGAATTTTCCTGTGTGTTGTAAAACCTCAATCTTTTTGATTATTTCTCCAAAAAACAAAAGCCATCTTTAGTAAACAAAACTTAAGGGATCATTTATTCTATGTACTTTTTTCAGAAAAGAGAATTTCTCTTTGAAATAAAGTTTTAAAATCATATTTGCGCACAGAAAACTTTTGTGTGAGCTGCAGTTACGTAAGTCAACATCTAACACATTGTCTTGCATTTACATGGTGCTTATGATGGTTGATTTTCTGTGTTAATATGACCGGGCCACGGGATGCCCACATTGCTAATAAAACATTATTTCTGGCATGTCTGTAGGGAGTTTCCAGATAAGATTAGCGTATCAGTTGGTAGACTGAGTAACGAAAGCCATCCTCACCACTGAGGTGGGTATTATCCCATCTGTTGAAGACCCTGATTGAACAGAAAGGTGAAGGCATGGGGAATTTGCTCTCTCTGCTTGAGCTGAGACATCCACCTTCTCTTGCCCTCAGATTCCTGCACTCCCCCAAAGGCCTTCCCCTTCGGACTGAATTACACCAACTTACCTGGTTCTACAACTTGCACATGGTAAATTGTGAGACTTCTTGGCCTCCATAGTTGTGTGAACCAATTCCCATAATAAATCTCTGACGTATATGTGTATGTATACTTGATTGGTTCTTCTTATTCAGAGAACCCTGCCTCACACAGTGTTCAGTAATTGCCTAAGAATTTGAATGCTACACATTAACTACATGAATTCTTTTAACACACTTCTATGAACCCAACAGATTTTCCCATAGTCTTGTGATGATTTGTTCATTATGACTTCTCTAAAAGAAATCATTTTAATACCTCTGACCCTTTGCTATGTAGGGAGGGATACACTGGAATGATGGCCATTTTATAGTCTCTAGCTGAGCAAGGACTTTTGGTGGGAGCATGACCCAAAAAGGCAAAGGAAGTCCTCATTCTACCTGAGCTTCTGAAAGTCCTTCTATTTAAGATCCCCTACGGGTGACTAAAGAGAACACAGGCAAGGACTGGCATAGTTTGACTTCCTGACAAGTAGCAGCTACACAGGTATTAGATTAAAAAATGATTCTTAAAATTTGTCAAATAGGGGCCAGTAGGTGGTATGGAGCTTAAGGTGCTGGATCCCACATGGTTGGCTATGCAGTTTGAGTCCCGGATGCAATGACTTGAAAATCACTCTGGGTGCTTGTACATGCATGCTCAAGATCCTGATATGAAACTGGAGGAAAAGGGAGGAGACTTGAGGCATGGCCATTCCCCCTTGGGAGACATTCCTCACTTTTCCTTTGTCTCTTTGTCTCTTTTTGGCAAGAGCATACACCCAATACAAAAGCTAAAAAGAAAAGAAAAAAAACCTTGGTAAATATAGTTTATAGACTATTCTGTATACATATTTTATAATTCTTAAAAAGAAAATACCATCTAACTATGTCTAACAATACTCTTCCCTTTCTAACAAAAGGTGGGAGTGAGACCATAAGCCATGTCAGAGCCTCATCAAGCCAGTTCCACAATCCTGGCCTTCTCTATCAGACAGTGAAATGAAAATGGCAGAATTTGGAAGCTGTGAATTTTTTCAGTTTCTAAATTAACTCTTTATGGCATATTATTATTTTACTTGATGTGGTAGTCAATTACACTCACATTCTGACTTGAAACTGATAATAAAAATCTATTCCTGGGGACCAGCAGATGGTGTAATGGTTACGTTGCTGGACTCCCAAGTAGTTGACCACAGTTCAAGTCCTGGACCCAGCAACTTAAAACTCTTGATGGGCACACATGCGTACATGCCCAAAGTCCCAAGAGGAGAATGGAGGAAAAGGTATTATGGCATTGCCATGCACTCTGGATGGCGATTTCTTGCTTTCTGTCTCTCTGTGTCTTTGGTGAGTGCATGCACCCTATAGCAAAAAATCTCCAAAAAGAAAAAAAAAATCTACTTCTGGGGGGCAGACAGTGATGCAGCAGTAAAATGTAATCTTCTGTGTGGTTGGGCCACATGGGAAGGTTCCAAGTTCACCTCCAGAGACCTCCCTGAGTATGACATTGCTATAACTGAGGCTGGTGAAGCTGGGGGTGGACTGCAGTGATACCATGTTGGGTATTGTCTCTGTGTCTCTCATGCTTATGGAACACACACACACACACACACACACACACACACACACCCACACTATCATGTATATTTCTAAAGCTACCCCAGAGGAATTTGGAAATTTAGTTGCATTATGCAAACTTTGGTTCCCTGTTCTCAAAATGGCTAACAACACCTAGTATTCTCATATTTATTCTCTGTAAGAGTCTATATTTTAGGCCTTATTCATTAGTGATCATATGGTGTTAGCCATTATCTTTGTGAGGAAAGTCTTTGTTAGCATTATCCTTCAGGCACCCCAAGGTACACTATTGTCAAAAGTTCATCCATACCATTTTTTAAGAAATAGAGGGCTTTTCGTTTTTGTGTTTTAGCCTTTCTGAATAGAGTTCTCCTTGTTCTTATCAAAGAGGTAGTTAAAGCAATAATCCTCTTCAACATTTTAACAAATGAATGGTAAAAAATGACGGAATATTTCCAAGTTTCTTTCTCAGCCCACAGGCTCAGGAATATGAATTAGGTGCACTGATATAAACGTTGAATCTTTAATATTTCACACCAAAAGAAATGCCTCCAGGTAGCTTTTAGCATAGTGTTGTAATCTTGGGTAATGAATTAATCATACTCATCTTCAACGTAGAATGTTAAGGTGGAATTCATACCAGAGTATGGATCAGATAAGCAAGCACTTTTGCTCCTGAAAACTATTTCAACCACTACATTAGAGTTCATAGAATTGACTAATCTCCACAGACTAGGATCTAAAATTAATATAGGCCCCAAAGCCCCAGTCTCAGAACAGTGCCAGATAAAAACCCCAACTCAGACTGCTGGCGGTGCTTCCGAAGAGAGGAAGGGCACCCAGGGAACCAGTAATATTTATTCAGTAAACAGGAATTTATTCCACTTACCTTTGTCCCGAGGCCTTTCTGATTAGCAACCCATCTACAGCTATAGTTGGGAGAGATTACTTTGAGTAAGGGTGGTTCCCTTCACTAAGGAAGGGCTGTTGGTATTTATTAGAAATTTAAATGTTCAAGGGGTCATAATGAAGCACAGGCTGGTCACTCTGTCCCATGGAGGGAGAGGTTTTGGTGCTCAGGAAATCTGGTTGTGTAGTCTGAGTAGTAACCTTTCCTGTGGATCTCCTTCTCAGAGTTGCATTTTCCTGCCACACTGCCATCTAGCCCATCTTAGTCATCCTTATGTGTAATATTTCGAAGCCTGAGACAAGTAGCATGATACTCAACTGCAATCTGGTTATACACATGTGACGGAACCTGGGAGCTGGGGGCCCTGTGCTGAGGGGCTCCTTGCTCATGGTCCTGGGCATCTGAGGGGCAGGGCAGAGGTAAGCACTCTGCTTTACCCAAGAGGCAGTTGGAGGGACTCTTCTGGGAAGGGAGAACACTTAAATCAGGTATTTTATGATCCTGCATTAAGAGATCACTTACTATTAGTAGAGGACTGTTGCTTTAATTCTTTCATTCATTCAACAAATATGTGTTTAAGATACCATTCTGGGGCTGGCAGGTGGCATGGTGGTTGGGGGTGCTGGACTCCTACATGGCTGACTGTGGTTCAAGTCCAGAACCTGGCAGCTTGCTTTCTCACTTTCCCTCTCTCTCTCTGTCCTCTGGTCAAATTAAAATGGATGAATAAATAAAGTTAAATAAAAAATAATTCTTAAAACAAAAGATACCATTCTGGTGAGGCAGATTAGACAAAAGACTGTGATGTGGATCCTGTCCTTCAATCTGTATGTGGAAAAAAGAGACAGGTAGAGAAGGGAGAGAGAGAAAAATCCATGCTATGGTCCTAAGGTTGATCATGAACTTCACCTGTATTATTATTATTGTTAGTTTTATTCATTCTGTAAGACCAGTTTATACAATCTTCAATATATAGGTTTTCTACTTCCAAATATCAGCTTTTAGAAAGCATCACCAGTTTTGTATCATTACGAAGAAGCATAAACATTTTATTAACAAGATACTTCAAATAAAGAATGAGAAATTGGCATGCTATAAAACTCTATCAGTCAAAGTCATGTGATATTAGTTCTAGTCACAAAGCTCTGTGAGAAATCAGGCAAATTGCTTTGACTTGGGAAGAGAAAAGAGTGAAGGTTCTGGGAAGGAGTTATTGTTTAGGGCCTATATTCTTTAGGGCCAATATAGGGTTTGGTAGCATAAGGGTCAGATGTAGTAACGATTATAAATTTACCTTATACATGCTAACTTAGAGGGCTGGGGCAAGAGCCTACTGAAAAAGTCCAATAGATAGATTAAAACAGTCACCAGCCTTTGAACATATTCCAGTCTCTGCGTATAGCAGATTCTGATGTAGAAAGTGTATGGGTGATGTGTGGAGGGAGGGGTGCGTAGGAAAGAGGAAATTATAGAGACATATGGAATATCCACATTTAGGAGCAGAAAGGAAGAAGAAAAAAAATACTAGAAAACTGTAGCATGTGCAAGTCAAGAAAGAGAAGATACTAAAGGTTGTGAGAACGCTGACTATTTGTTTAAAAAATACAACCATTTGGACTTTTAATTCACAACATTTGCTCAAGTATATCCCATATGGACTACAGACTTTAAAAAGGAAAGTGAACCTTTAAAAACTAAAAGAAACTATAAATGAATATTTTCCTGATATTTGAAATGAAAGAACTTTCCAAAAGTACAAGCAATGTGTATTAGTTAGGTTTTATCAGTGCAACATCACCAATAGGTGTGTGTGTGATTGTGGAAAAATGGAATTAAAGTATGAGTTTATTTTGGGGCAAAAAAAATTGAAATCCATGCATAGTTTTTTCATAATACACCTTTTGTGTAAGCTTTTTGATGACTCCATTCATCTTTTTTTTTTTTTTTTGAGAGCTTTTTGCTATAGAGCACATGCACTCGCCAGAAAGACAGAGAGAGACAGAGAGACAGGAAGTGAGAAATCACCCCCCCGGGGGGATGGCCACGCCGCAATCCCTTCTCCTCCATTCTCCTCTCAGGATCTTGGGCACAGATGCACATGGGCCCAGAGTGAGTTTAAGGTTTTGGGACTTGAACCATGGTCAACTATGTGGGAGTCCAGCAACATAGCCATTACTCCAGCTGCTGGTCCCAGATTATTCCATTTATCTATCTATATACAGACACATATACAAACACACATATATGTTTATGTATGAATACACATCTCTTATATTTATGTATGAACAGATTAACATATAGTATTTATATGTTATATAAGTACATTAATATACAAATATTTACTGATGGTATAATTTCCATCTGAAGGTCTGCATACTAGAGATCTAGGAAGAATTGACGTTTGAGTCTAAAGCAGTCAAGCAGAAAGAATGTCTCTCCTCTCTCTCTTTTTTTTTTTTCGCTATAGGGCATGTGTGCTTGCCAGAGAGATACAAAGAGAGAGGTAAAGTGAGAAATCACCCCCCAGAGGAGATGGCCATGCATGCCACAATCCCTTCTCCAGTCTCTTCTCTGAATTTTGAGCACACACACACACACACACACACACACACACACACACACACTGGCATGATTTTCAAGCTGCCAGGCCTGGGACTTGAACATCATAGTTGGCATATGGGATCCAGTGCCTTAACCTCCATGCCATCTGCTGCTCCATAATCAGGAGGGTCAGTCTTTTTTCTCTATTCAGAGGTTCAACTAATTGGATAATGCCCACTCACATTGGGGAGGACGATCTACGTTTCTTAGTCTATGAATTTAAATGTTAATGTAATCCAGAAACAGTCACATAGAAACATCCAGAAAAATATTTGACTTGCTATCTGAGTACCCTGTAGCCCAGTCAAGTTCACATATAAAATTAATCATCACATAATGTGAGATATAGTAACATAAACATTGAACCAGGAGAATATTTTGCTAATATTAAACAGATGGATTCACAATTTCTCCCTTATTCATGTCCATTGCAGTTTCATTCCTTAAGGCAGAGACAGATGTCTTCACCTGAACAGAGGATGGTGATTTGCTATTTTTCTTTTTTTGAGAGAGATTTTTGTTATAGGGTGCGTGTACTCACCAGAGAAACAGAGAGAGAAAAAGTGATAGAAAGCAAGAAGTCTCTTGCAGAGGAGAAGGCGGGTCCCAGATATGCCACATGGGAATAAAAACGTGCTTACCCAGAAAAGCTACACTTGCAGGCCTTGTGCTGAAGCTACTGTATGATGACATACCTTGATGTGACTGCACCCCAGCTGTTAAGTGAGCAACCTGAGAGGCTGTGTATCTCTAAAGGAAGAGGGAGATGGCCATTCTGCAATCCCTCTCCTCAGTTCTTCTCTTGGGACTTTGGGTATGCACACACACATGCCCAGCATGAGTTTCAAGCCGCTGGGTCTGGGACTTGAACTGTGGTCTGCTACACAGGAGTCCAGCACCTTTACCTTTACCACTACACTACCTGTGGGCCCTGGTCATTTGCTTTCTTAAGAGAAGCTGGAAAGTGAGAAGACAGGGGACTGCTAAGTTCCACAATCTGTTCAGCCATAGTTGACACATTTGGTGGGTATGGCATATCAGGTTCTACAGTTCTCCTCGAGCAGGAAGAAGAGGTACGTTTGCCTGTGAGAATGACACCAGGAAGTCTGCTGCTCAGGGAGCTAGAAAGACGATTGGACCCGAGAGTGGTTGAAATTAGAAAGGCAGAGGGACTGCGTGAGGAAGAGGGAAAAGGAGTGTCAGAAGTGTGTGTCCTGGTATAGCTCCTGAGACGGGGCATTCAGAGGAAGGTCTCTGTCTCAATGTCCAGCTCTTTCTTTGGAGATACACAACCTCTCAGGCCTCCCTTACCAGCTGTGGTGCAGTCATGGTACAGTTGCTTAGGCACAAGGAAGCCTGTAAGTCTGTAAGTGTGTAGCTTTTCTGGGTGGTTTTTTTTTTTTTTTGCTCCCATGTGGTGTATCTGGGATCTGCCTTCTAAAGGGTCTTGAGCTTGGCACAAAGCTCACCATCATGAGGTGAAGGGAACTTTCAGCAAAAGCTGGAGGTGAACAGCTTTATTCCCAGGAGGAAGAGGGCATTATGGCAAATACTTAAGGAGAATCCGGCCAGCTAGGGAGGATAAGAGAGAGAACAAGAGAGAGAGACACACACACAGATTGCTTAGGCGGGGAGGCTGGCAGCACTTCAGTGGTTACGTGAATCCAAGTTGCTCTTCACTACCACCAAGAGGTTACCAGGGTGCCCCCACACCCCATTTTCAATTTCACCTTGGAACAGAGCCAGGCAAGGGGGTTAAAAACAAGAGACTAAGCAATTATCTCCAAAAACCAAATGTTAGTACTTGAAAGGACTGTTTAAATGGCTAGCTCAGATGCAATTAAAAAATAAAAACGACCTAAAAGTTTGTTTCTATCTTCCTACTCAGTAGGTGAAAGCTTATAAGGAAGACTAGCAAAGTTACAGATAAAACAAACACATCACTAAGTCTACACATTGAAGCATGGAGCTGAGAGAATCTGTAAGCCTGGAACATTTTCATACCTTAAAGATAGCATTAATAAAATTAAAAGTCAGGACCAGCAGATGGTGTAGCGGTTATATTGCTAGACTCCCACATGGCTGACTATAGTTCAAGTACCGGACCTGGTACCTTCAAAATCATGCTGGGTACTTGTGCGTGCATGCTCAAGATGCTGGGAGGAAAATGGAGGAGAAAGGATTGTGGTATGGCCATCTTTTCCAGGGGGTGATTTCTCACTTTTCCTTCTCGCTGTCTCTGTTTCTCTTTCTCTCTCTGGCCAGCCCACGTTCCCTAAGGGGGTGGGGGGAAGAACAAAACCCTAAAATAGAAAATTAAATTAAAAGTCAAATAACAAATAAGGGAAATGCCAGAGATGAAACAAAGGGTCAACAGCATTTTCTAAAACAGAAGTCTTTCCAATAAATAAGGAAAATGTTAACACCATAGGAGAGAAATGGGCAAAAACAATAACAACAAAATAACCAGTCAATTTATGAACTAAGAAATACAAATGGCTATGGGACCAGCAGTTAGCATAATGGCTATGTCTCTGGACTCCCATGTAGTCGACCGTGGTTTGCGTCCCAGACCCGGTGGCTTAAACTCACGCCAGGCGCATGTGCGTGCGTGCCCAAGATCCCGAGAGGAGAATGGACGAAAAGGGATTGCGGTGTGACCATCCCCCCTGGGGGGTGATTTCTCGCTTTCTGTCTCTCTGTCTCTCTCTGTCTGGCGAGCGCACACATCCTATAGCAAAAAACCTCTCCAAAAAAAAAAAAGAAAAGAAATACAAATGGCTAGTAAATACATAAATACTTAGTAAATCAAGAAGTGAAAAGCAAAATAATAATTAGCCTGTTTTCCATTTATTAGAAGAGAAAAATATTAATATGAATTTTCTGCAAATCTAGCAATATATGTGAAGGGTGTTGAGAGAGTTCACATCTTTTGATCTGTAAATTCCACTTCTAGGAAATTATCTTAAAGAAACCATTGGAAATGTAGACATGTTTAACAATGAAATTCAACATTGTTCAAGAAGTACAGGAAGATATGAATATAAATTACAATGGCATTTCCAAGTTCACAGAAAGATAAATAATCTCCCTGTTCTCATTTTAAAGATAACTCAGAAGAAAACCTAACTCCACAACTTTTCCTGCTATTCTATTTCAATCTTTTATCAACTTTGCAGTAAAGCCATCTTTCCTACATCCAACTGAAATACACTCTGCTTTAATTCAAGTCCTTGTTTGGTATCATGTGGACACAATGAATAACTCTGCAGCATTTTTTCTTTAAATTAAAAGCCAGAAATCTTTTCTTGGCCTACATTTCTCTTCTTCCTTTCAATGACACTAACTCTGGGAATAAAGCTGCTTCTGACTTTTTTGGATAAATATCTGACTTCTCATTTGGCCACTAGAACCTCCCCTGGCCTCAGAAATTGAGGCTGGCCTGTCTGCTTCCTTCACCCATCAATGGGAAATGGGCCAGTTGATGAAAAGCATTAACTATGACACGGCATGAAAAGAGCCCAGATGACTTACACAGGGGGTACAGGTGCATGGAAGAACCCTGGTCAGCCTGTTGGTCACGCAACAGAGAGAAGGAAAATGGCCCAAATCATTTTGTACTGCTGTGCAGAATACCACAAACTGGGCATCTTATAACTAACAGAAGTTTATTTCTCAGTTCTGGAGGTTAGATGTTCAAGAGCAAGACATCAGCATTTGATATATGGTGAGAGCTGTATCCTCCAGGAAGAAGGAACATTGTGTCCTCGCATGGTGAAAGCAGAAGGGCGAGAGAGGTGCACTCCTTCCAGCCAGTCCTTTTATAAGGGAATTGAATTCCATTCCTGGGAAGGGAGCCTTCATGGCCTATTTATCCTTTACACGTCCCACTTTTAATACTACCTACTGGCCGACCAGCCAGTGGCTTAGTGGTTAAGGCGGATGGATCCCATATGGCTGACTGCGTGGTTCGAATTGGGACCCGGTGGCTTGAAAAACATGCTGGGCCTGTGTGCATGTGTACCCAAAATCCTGAGAGGAGACTAGAGGAAAAGTGATTGTAGCATGGCCCTCCCCTTGGGGAAGATTTCTCACTCCCCACCCACCCCCGCCCCCCATCTCTGTGGAGAGCGCACAACCCTGTAGCAAAAATTTGAAACCAAAACCAAAACCAAAACCTGTCACATTGGCAATACCTGAACTTTGGAGGGGGCACATTCAAAACTTAGAAGAGATTCTAGAACTGATTCTAAGACCCGAATAGGATATCCCTGAGTAGACAGGGTGGTGCTGAGCTGGGTGGTAAATTATTTTAGGCACTGGAACATGGACAAAGAAATACAGGTGGGAGAGTGTGCTTTCAGAAAATGAAAAGCTGTCCACTGTGGTTATGAGTTCAGGGTGCCAAGAGGGATCATGCGAGGATGAACGGGAGTGTGAGGTCAGATCACAAAGGGTTATCTTCTTTGAAAGCCATGTTAAGGCATCTGAATTTCCACCCATAAATGATCTGGAGTAAGGGAATACTTATTAGTAGATTAAACATGGTGAGAGCTTTAGTGTTAACCAGAAATACACAGATACTGCGGATGGCAGGTTGGAGGGGTTAAAACTGGAGGCATAAGTGTTACATATGATGACATATGTTCTATGCACTCTTAGGTAAAAAAAGAATTATATATATGATTATTTATTTAACTTTATTACTAATATTATTATCGTTTTAATTTGTTATAGGGCACATGTTTTCACCAGAAAGAAGTTGTGGGGAGTGAAAAAGCAAGCTGCCAGGTCCAGAACTCAAACCACAGTTGGCCATGTAGGGATTCCAGTGCCTTAATCGTGGTGCCACCTGCTGGCCCCAGTATCAGGTAAACTGATATGAACCCAGAGATAGCAAAAGAGGGGATGAAATAGAGGAAAGGGAACAGAAAAGAGAATTCAGAATTAATGCAATTTAGAGACCTATTGGATGTAGGGTTGGGGATGAGGGAAATGAGGAAATGATGATGACTTCTCAGTTTCTGGTTCCGTAAAAATGCTACCTTATAGAAACATTTGACTTATCAGACTTTGTCTGTTGCCTGGTAGTTGGGAAAGCTGGATCTCACATGTCCAACCATGCAGTTTAAATCACAGATCTGGCAGCTTGAGAAACACTCTGGGCATGTGTGCGTACATGCCCCAAATCCCAAACGGAGGGAGAGACAGAAGGGAAGGAATTGTGGTATGATCATTCTCCTCTGGGGGTGCTTTCTCTTCTCCCTCGCTGTCATCTCTCTGTCCCTGGCAAGTGAAAGTGTTTTCTAGCAAAAAAATAATTATTTGGCTTATAAATAGTTCTCATATTTGAGCATACATGAGATACACTGGGATCCTGGTTAAAAATATAAATTCCTGGGTGCCATATTCAGGTTGATAAAGCAGGGGAAGAGGACTAAGAATGCACTTTGATAAGTACCCCAGATAATTCTTATGCAGATCTAGTTTGAAAACTAGAGCAGAGTTTTTCTTTTAATTTTTCGCCCTAAACAACTTGCAAATTACTACGTACAATTAGTAACTGGTAGGAATCATGCACTATAAAGACAACAAATACTTTCATAGTGGAAATGGTAGAATAGAATGATACCATGTATTTGCAAATATGAAATGTGGGTGGTGGGGGAGGGAGAAGATCAGGTAGTGCTGACGACTGTAGAAAACCATACATTACTTTTTTGTTTTGGTTTGTTTTTGCTGCTATAACAGAACACCGCAGACTCAGTAAATTATAAATAATTAAAGTTTATTTGGCTTGAGGTTCTGGAGGTTGGGAAGTCCAAGATCAAGGGATTCAATCTGATAGTGCCTTTTTGCTGCATCATGATAGAGATGGAAGGCATCACAAAGCGGAAGGGCAAGTGAACATGCAAGACAAAGATGTCTTAGGGGCCGAATTCCCATGATAACTAACCTACTTCGAGATTACAGTATGAATCCATTTAGGAAAACAAAGCCCTCATGATCTTATCACTCCTTCCAAGCCTCACTCTTCACACCGTCACAATGGCAATCGAATTTCAACATGAGTTTTGAGGGGAACATTCAAACTAAAGCAGAACAGCAGCATTTAACAGGTGAGCATGGGAAAAGAGATGGTAAAGGTGGGAATGAGTGGGCAGCCGCAGAGCTGAGGAGAAGGACTGCCAGATGGGTGTTTCTAAATGCAGCAATGGTCCGTTCAAATGAAGCGAAGGATGGAAAGAAAAGCGCAGATGACTACTTCTTGGATATGGTTATTAAGACACCATGAAAAATCTGAGAGCTGAAGGAATGTCAGTGAGCTGCAGACGGGAGGGAAGGTGAGGAGGAAGAGGCAGCCCCTGTAGGAAGTGCCTTAGGAAGCCCTGCTATGAAGAATACAAGACAGCTGTAGCAGCAATCTGCTAAGTCATAAGGGACTGCCCTCTCAGAGAGTGGCATTTTCTCCATGCATTTAACTGCTTTAAAATTTTTAAATATATCATCCCTGAATGATACAAAGAAAAAAATCCAAATTCCCTAATACCATGAGCTCTTCACAGGCTTAACAATCCTACTTGTATAAAGACACAAAGATGTGAAATGTGGATGCCACTGATAAGCGTATTTAAATATTATTACTATTACTTTAAACCATCAATGTATTGAAAAATCACAAATACTTTTAGGAAAAGTGCATGTTTCTATAGTTATAAATAAACTTTTCAAAAAGGTTAAAATCTTTCTTCAGTTTGTATAAATAAATCTGTTATGATGACATAAGTTTCAGGAGGTAGGCAGTTTGATAGCTCACACATTTTCTTCTTGAGCAATTTCTGATTAACAAACATCTAAAGAGAGCTAGGGCATCAGTCTGCACAAAGCACTTGGAAGTGTGTGTCCACATGATTCACATTTATTAATTCCAGTGCATTGTTCGGGGAATCACCCTAGTGAATAAATCAATGGGATTAAAGTGGTCCATAAAACAAAACAAAACGAAACAAAACAAAACTTTGAGAGGGGAAGTAGTCTTTAAAGTTTTCTGAAGATTTAGTTACCATCTATCACACCTGAAACAAGAGCAGAATTAAAAATAATTCCACCCCTAATGCCTATGGGAGATCCATTACATTTTACTGCAAAATTCTATTCTATGAGTTCCCAAGTCAATGTGATTGAATCCAGAAAATGACATCTCTTTGCAAATCACAAGGTGAGAGTCAGTTCTTGAATTGCAGAACTTCAGCAATCCTTTGTCAAAGTGTGTTCTAAAGTGGAACAGTCTAAGGTCTTCACTACCTCAAGATGTTGGTTGCACTTCACTGTGGTTAGAGAGCAGGTTTGAGAATGACTATAAATAGCTCATCTCCAAAACCAGCCTATTAGTTAAAAGCCCCATTAGGAGAAGCAAGACAGTCATTTGAAACCTGGCATGTGGTTGGCATTGTTAAGGGTCTGGCTAGAAAGAGGCTATTGAGTTTCACTGGTCTGCTCTTTTTTTGAGACATGGAACCCTGCCTTTCCTCCTCTCTTTCTCCTCTTGCTCTGTGTATCCCATCACGGCATCAAAACCTGAGCCTTTGCTGGTCAGCCACAGTCTGAACTCCAGGACCTGGACTCTGGGTTCTATTTCTGAGCCTGATGTACCTGCTACTACTGAGAGACAGGAGTTTGAATAGTTGCATATGTCTTTGCAATAGTATATCATAACTGAATATATAAATCATCTATGCATTATAGATAAATAGAAATTAACAAAACATATATATCACATATATGCGAAGATTTCAAAATGTTGTTAAGTGGAATTAAAGTATGTCCATTTTGGTGCAAAATATATTTGAAATCTATGTAGTTTTTTTCATAATACACATTTTTCCATGAATGTTTGAAGACTTGCATATTACATGTTGCATACTATATCATATTATATATATGTATGTATATGTATATGTGTGTGTTTAAAAATATGGCCTATCAGTGACTTTCATACTGAGTATGCATGACAATCACTTGTTAAAAAAAATAGACTTGTGGGGACCAGCAGATGACATGATGGTTGGAGTGCTGGACTCCCACATTGTTGACCACAGTTCAAGCACTGGACCTGGTGGCTTGAAACTCAGACTGGGTGTGTGTGCATGTGTGCCCAAAAGCCTGAGAGGAGAAAAGAGGAGAAGGGATTGTGGCATGGTTATTCCCCCTGGGGGATGATTTCTCACTTTCTCTCTCTCTCTGTCTATCTGATGAGTGCACGAATACTATAGCAAAAACCTCTTGAAAAGAAAAAGGAAAAAAAAAAAAACACATAGATTTGTGGTCCCTCACCTCCAGATTTGTGAAGTTGTGGAGGAGAACCAGAGAAACATTGTTTAAAAAGGTTATTTATTTCTTCAATGAACTAGGGAGACAGAGAGAGCATGCCCACTAGGGTCTTGACTTTATGAGCACTCCCCAGCTTCAGGTAGGCTTTGACTATGGGCAGCTGCATGTCCAGTGTACCCTTTGAGGTCTTTGGACACAAATCTGGATCCTTTCCACGTGAGTCAGCTTCACAAAGCATCATGTTCTACTACTGTACGACCATCCAGCCCCTAAGAAAGCTTTTTGAATGAGCACCCCTGGTCTGTTTTGTGTAGGTCCACTTTGAATAACTGCAAAAAGTTTTCTATCAATTTTCCCTGTTACATAATATGTAAATGACTACTCCTAACTTATAGGTAGTAGATACCCACACAAAGAGAAAGAAATGAGTGTATGGCGAGGCTAGATATTTTTCCTTTATGCCCCATAAATGGATTTCTTCTTTTTGTTTTTAAATTTTATTTCCAGGGGGCATGTGTATGAAGTGGAGAGAGAGAGAGAGAGAAAGAGAGAGAGAGAGAGAGAGAGAGGGAGAAAAACTC
>NW_006159932.1:534808-562896 GCF_000334495.1 Tupaia belangeri chinensis
AAGAGAGAGAGAGAGAGAGAGAGAGAGAGGGAGAAAACCTCCCAGTGGGCACAGTCACACCGCCATCCTTCTTTCTCCATTCCTCCTTCCTGTTAGGATTTCGAGCATGTTTGCACATGGACCCAGTGTGCTTTTCATGTTGCTGGAGCTGGGATTCACACCATGGTTGGCCATATGGGCTGTGGCTCTTTCGACCAGTGCACTATGGGACGAACCCTTAATGGCTTTCTCTCCCTACTCTATTAGCACAAGCAACGGGCAAAGCTTTTTAGGGCAGCTGAAGAATATCAGTTTTCAGCAGACATTATGCTAACAAGAAAAAGAGAAAATAAGTAATTTTTATACCCTAGCATCTGTGCTTGACTAGGTATTGGCTAAAATAAGCAGGATTAGAAACAACAACAGACCACAGCTTTCTGATTACCTGGAACATGTTCTGTTAGAGATAGAGTCCTAGGAAGGTAAGATCTTATCTGTGGTGAAGAATATGTCCTGACTACAAAGAGCAAAATCAAATTCAAAGTTGTCACCCAGCTACTGATCTTAGCTGGCATCCCAGAAATTTTGTATGTGACACCGACCCCCATGAGCTGACCTGATATCCCAGCATGCAGAACATCAAAGGGATGCACAAAGATGAAAGGAGGGGGGAAAAAACCCTCAAACCCTAAGGGGTAGAGTGCTATTTTTGAAAGACAACTTTGACAAAAAGCCTATAAAGATTATGTAAAACTTGGGTCATAGAAAAATTGGGAAAAACTATCCCAGATTGTCCTAATTTCAAAGAATGACTATTCATGCTAAACATATAGCCGATGGGGTTCTGGCTTCTGTCACTTTCCAAATAAAGTAAGAAACAGATTTTCTTACTTTTTTTTCCCTTGGCCTCTAAAGCTCTGCTTGTTAAGTACATTTCTGAGCACATGAGCAAGATAAAAGCCTTTTTCATGTGGGGTGCAGGGGAAAGTGGTAGGGAAGGACTGGAAAACGTTATCACTAATAACCTGCCCAAATTAAGTAAGCACAGGGGTGAACTAAAAGACCTGATAATTATTTTTTTAAGGAAAAAATTAATGATTGAAAAGGGAATGGCCAATAAATGGAGCGGGCAGCAAGTCTACCTCCTCACTCTAAGCATTTAAGAAATGTTTCATAATGATGGTGGCAACCCACGTGAACGCCCGCCCATCGCTGGAATGAAAGTGAATGAAATCCCTTAGAAGACCTTTGATCAAGCAGTACCCCCCGACAGAAGTCAGCTTGTACCAAAAAGAAGCATTCCATCCTGGCGTGGGTAGGGAGATTGCTACTACCACTCAATTAGACAAAAGGTGACACCCTGGGGTTCATAATTCTTGAGGAGACCCAATTAATTTATGCACCTGCTAGTGTGTGCCAAGCTGAGTTAGGAATTAAAAAAAAAACATTTTTATATATTTTCTTTCAAAAGTATTCATATTTATTAATGCTGGCTTGGTAATGTTATTCCCCTGCAGAGAGAAGGAAACTTGTTCATCTTAGCATTTCTGCCTACTTCCTCTTCCTTTTCTCCTTGTTTTAATTAACAATTGCACAGTGCCTTGAGGGCTGTCATTAATTAAAAGATTTAAAAAAAAATTCTTTCAGGAATAAGTAGAACCGGTATTTTCCTCTTTTTAAACCTGAATGTGGTTTTAAGATTTGTTTTGTAGTGAGTGTCTCTCTTTGAATGAATCTCTCCCTGTGATTAAATTTATTTCAGCACCATTCCGTTGTTGATTTTATGCAAATGTAAGTTTTCAATATAGGGAATAAAAACCTCTTGATGTTTTATTAATTCCTGCTTTCTTTAGAGTTTGGTAAAAGAGCTTTCACGACATAAGAATGAAGCTTTCATAGAAAAGAATACAAACATTAGTAACTCTTGGAATGGGATACATGCAGTTTGGTCATTTCCTTTTTTCCATTGTTTAAGGAGGAGGTAAAGATGTATTTGGGAGTTAAAAGAATTCATTGATCAAGGCAGATGGAGGAGATAACTAGGAAGTACATGTGCCTTCCAGCCATTAGACTGTGACTCACACTACCTAATTACTATTTTGACCACTGATGGAATTTTTTCTTCCTTTAGTCTATGAAAAAACAGATTAAATAAGAGACCATAAAGGGACCAAAATGATTCCAAAGGTGACTTAATGAAAAAAGAATAAAATGTTCCGCAGTTTTCTGGGTGGTTATAAACCTTATGAAGTGAGCCGTTTTCTGATGATCAAATGCTGCTGGAAGGGCAGTCCGGAATCTTCTCTGACACTGGAGAGCAGAGTGTCTTTCAGTAGGAAGGTCATCAGGAGAGGCTTACAAATACCACAGCTCAATCCCTTTTGTTGCAGTTTCTTAACTCCATTCCGCATGTTAAAATATTGCAATACAAACCATAGAATTAACTTTAAAAAAATAATATGTGTGTGGGGCCGGCAGGTGGCGTGTTGGTTAAGGGCACTGGACTCCCATGTAGCTGATCGTAGTTAGAGTCCTGGACCTGGTAGTTTGTTTTCTCACTTTCTCTCTCTCTCTCTCTCTTACTCTGTTCCTCTCTGGTCAAATTAAAATAAAGTTAAATAAAAATAATTCTTTTAAAAATAATATGTGCATGAATAAACTATAGAGAAAGATTTTTGCTATAGGGTGTGTGCATTCACCACAGAGACAGACAGACAGAAAAAGAGAAATCACCCCCCAAGGAGATGGCCATGCTGCAATCCCGTCTCCATTCTCCTCTTGGGATTTTGGGCATGCATGCACATGTGCCTGGCATGAGTTTTAAGCTGCTGGGTTTGGGACTCGAACCATGGTCGACTCATGGCTATCCAGTGATGTAACTATTATGCTATCTGCTGGTTCCACATGAGGTAAATATAAAAGCCAGTGTGTCTTTATTGAAGTCCCTATGGTAGGAAATGCTTAGCAAAAGTAGGTCCTATGTTCAGTCCCTTTTCACTTCAGCCTTTTCAGGGTGTAATAACCATAAACTCTGTCCTCTGTCAGCACCATCAGTAGACACACACTTCTCAGTGCTGTCTTTTCTAGTTATTCCTCCATCAATTCTGCTCACTGCATTCCTTTCCTCCTCTAAATGTAAAACACTCCATGGCTCCCTATTGACCCACTCCAGCTTCATCATATTTTATTCCTCAAAAGTTTTGCGTACCATCATTACAACTTTGTAGCAAATGACCCTAAATATTAATCATTACTCCTGAGTTTGCACATTTCTAACTACTTCTTGACCTTTTGATTTGAAATACCTTTGAAGTCATGAAAGCAAATGAATTCTGAGGAGTTGAATAATTAAAAAGGGGGAAAAATAGAGACCAGCAGGTGGTGTGGTGGTTAAGGAGCTGGACTCCTACATAGCTGACCACCGTTTGAGTCCTGGACCTGGCAGCTTGAGAATCATGCTGGATGTGAGCTCAAAATCCTGATGGGAGAATGGCAGAGAAGGCATCGCGGTGTGACTGTCTCCTCTGGGGGTAATTTCTCACTTTCTCTCTCTCCAGCAAGTGCATGTGTCCTATGATAAAAAACAAACAAACAAACAAACAAACAATCTAAAAAATAGGGGGGAAACAGAAAATCATTTTGAGACCTTTTTATTATTTTGGTATATTTCTTACCACATTTTAATATGAAAATTCTAGGTAATGGCTAAGATTATATACTACTTTTCTACCTAATAGTGAATCAAAGATGTCTGCATGTTACTATCACATCACTGTAGTATCAGCTGAGTAATGTCCACTAAGTGGACACACCCGTGTAACTCATCATTCCTCTGCACTTAGGCATTTTGACGGCTTCTAATATTGCAAATATGAATAATGCTGTATTGAATATTTTCAGGTGTATTAATATTTCTTCAGGAAAGAGTCTCTGAGTGGATATACTGAGTTAATACTTATTTAAGATACATGTATTTTGCATTTCTTCTACATATCTTCAGATATGTTGGCAGAGCCAGTAGGTGGCATGGTGGTTAAGGCACTGGTCTCCCATATGGCTGATAGAAGTTTGAGTCTTGGACCTAGTGGTTTGCTTTCTCTCTCTCTCTCTCTCTCTCTCTTTCTCTCTCCTTCTCTTTGTCCCTTCTTAATAAGTACATGTGCCTTACAGCAAATTTAAAAATAATAATAAATAAAATTAAATAATTATTTAAAAAAGACGTTTTGGCAATGTCAACATCTTGTCTCCAAAAGTGACAATTACATGTTTGATTTCTGCCTCTTATATTAAAACAATTTCAAATTTGCAGAAAAATTACAAGAAAAGAACAAAGAACTCCTGTTACTCTCGGCCCAAAGCTATGAACAGGTACACAATTGTCTCAATCACGTCCTTTATAGAAAAGGTGCTGCACAAGGTTGCCAGGTGTCTCTGGTCTTCCATATGGAGCCAATTCTCACTCCTTTCTTCATTTCCATTCTGAAGATCACATAACCAATGTCAGTTTAATGTCCCATCATCTTCTGAAATGCAATAAATCTGAAATAGTTCTCATCTTTCTCTCAAAATCAACTTTCTCATAGAATGCCTGCTTCCTATCATTTTCCAATGACTTAGACTTAAAACTTTCCCTCTCTCCTAGTCCACATGTAGTTAGCAAATTATTAAATATCATTCCACGGTCACTCAGTCCCTTTACTTTCATTTCCCATAGGGACCTCAAACTCCGTATGTCTATCCCTCAGCTAGCTCATTAACTTCTTTTCAAAGCCTCCTCCTCAGCTTTCTAACCTCTGAGGGGAACCAACATTGGCCAAGTGGGTCAAGCTAGTATTTGGAAAGACATGTAGCTGGAGAAGACTTGGCCCCATGCTCTAGGATGATAAATATGAACGGAAGAGTAAGGGAGTAAGGTAAGAGTTAGCCTAAATGCTGTGCTCAATATTGCAATTTTTTCATGCCTTCTTTCTGGACTATATAGCAGGCATCTTAAAGTTCCAGTCACTTTTTAAACAGTTTTACAATGCTAACACTAACTAGTTCTTTTAAATAAGGGTACTAAGTACAAGTTTGATGACAAATAAAGTTGGTAAATTACATTGAGACTTAAAGCCTTTTAAAATTCACCCTTCACTATGGAAGACTTTCCTCTGAAAATACTGCATGTCTCTTTCTTTCTTTCTTTCTTTCTTTCTTTCTTTCTTTCTTTCTTTCTTTCTTTCTTTCTTTCTTTCTTTCTTTCTTTCTTTTCTTGAAAGATTTTTGCTAGAGGGCATGAGCACTCGCTGAAGAGACAGAGAAAGATGGAGAGATAGAAGTGAGAGATCACCCCCGCCCCTTCCAGAGGGCATGGCCTTACTGAAATCCCTTCTCCTCCATTCTCCTCTCATAGTTTTGGGCACTCATGCACATGAGCCCAGCTTGAGTTTGAAGTCTCTGGGTCTGAGACTCAAACTCAACCACGTGGTAGTTCAGTTCCTTACCCAGTACACTACGCGCTGGCCCTGGCATGACTATTTCTAACTATAATCATTTTAGTTAGAAAAAATGGACAATCATCCTACCTGTCCTCTAAAGAGCAGTGGCAGGACTATGTATACTGGTGTATTGTGTATACTGATTCAACCCCCCCCTGTACATATACATTTAATTGCAGCCTTATTTAACCAAAGACGTGAGAACACATGTGGGAATGAAAGTATAAAAACATAATCTTTAATTAAATGATCTACCTTTAAAAAAGATGAACACACTAGCTTAATTTTCACAAAGATTTTTTTGTTTTCATCAAATTTTTAATTTTCCCAAGTGAGTAAGGTTAGTGACCTGTACTCTTGGAAAGGAAAAGTAGGTTAGGCTGTCTTTAAATGGGTGTGTGGGGCTGGATAATGGTGCAGCCTCTTGTAAAATGTGAGGCTCTGAGAGGCTAACCCATGTGGGAAGGTTCTGTGTTCACGTCCAGAGACCTTCCTGAGCACACCTGGCACATGCACACCCATGACCCAGAGCAGGCTGACGCTGTGGGTAGATTATGGTGTCAAGACCCAGTTAGAGGTGCTGCTTCTCTATCTGTCTTGTTCACTGAATAAACAGAATGAATTAATGAGTGAATCGATAAGATAAAAAGGTTAAAAATAGCAGTTTTCTAAAGGAAGTCTGAGAATCCTTTCAGGTAGTCTGTGTAACGTCAAAACTCAAAAAAGTGGCAGTGTGTTTGATGGTATGTGCTTGCATCCTGGACTGATATTTGGCTTCACATTCCTGTTCTGCCACTGACTGGCTGTGTGAGAGGGTGCAACACAGTGTTCACATTTTGCTTTCATTGTTCATAAAATGGGGAAATGATAACAGTTCGTACCCCACAGGGTTATAATACTAAATGAGCTAAACCCCATGACAACAGCATATGACAATGATGGACGTGCTCTCCCAAGAGTCTGAGTTGCAATTATTTATATAAATCCAGTCAATTCTGATTAATAATATGAGTATTGATTCAGTCAATATTCACTTGGGTTCGGTGAGTTAGGAGTAGTGATGGGTAAGATATAGTTCCTATCATCAAAGACCAACATATGGTAAAAACTGGAAAAACAAAATAATATTTTGGAGAATGGGAGAGAATCCTTCTCTTTCTAGCTTTCTATCTTAACTACTAAGAGAAAACATCTATCCTCTCACTGCCCAGTAGATTCTTAGAAGAATGGCTCAACCCAATCTATATATCTATATAAAATTATTATATATATAATTATTTATTTCATTTTATTTATTACCATTTTCTAATTTTTGCTATAGGGCATGTGTGCTCACCAACGAGAGACACACATAGAGAGAGATAGAGACAGAGGGGGAAAGTGAGAAAGCAAGCTACCACATCCAGGACTTGAACCATGGTCAGCCATGTGCAAGTACAATGCCCTAACTATTGGTCCATCTGATGGCTCTCAATCTCTTTCTTTATTAGTTTTCACAGGTGGCGAAGCCACTTACCTGACTGAGCATGTTATTTATGGGGACATGTTGCATTGTGATCAGTACCTCTGCACAGAACCATAAGGAGCTTTTCTGGGCTTAGTTTGGCCTGATGCTGGACAGGTGGGCATGTCCAAGGTGCCAGATTTTTTTATCTTTTTGTCTACTACCCTTTGTCTGTCCTCTCTCTCCTGTGGCTGGTGGTGGGCCTCATGTCATGGACTGTAAGCAGGGCATACATTTGAGATGAACAGCTGGGCATGAAATGGGTGAAAGCAAAGGCAAATTGGAATCCAAAAGGATTAAACGGATGATCTGTTCCCCTAAACTATATTGCCTATATCACTCTGAACGTAAGAGTGCAAGTGCACAGACACTCACTTCCACACATAAGCACACCGTACCAATGCCTAGATTCAGGAAGGCGCATAGAGACTTTATATAGTCTTTGGCCCAAACCATATCTGCCATGCACATTTCCCTTGGATTTTTAAGCAATTGTCCAGGTAGAAATAAAGTTGATAACATATTTCTGATTTTTTTTTTTTTATTGATCTTTTTATGGGTATCCTTTGGCAGAAAGTCCTACAGGTAAGGAGAGCAAGTGTCAGGCTCCTGAACACTTAAAAATATGTTACTTTGGGGCTGGCAGGTGGCGTGGTGGTTGGTGATTGGGGCACATGGCCATGAGTGGTTCAAGTCCTGGACCTGGAGACTTGCTTTCTCACTTTCTCTTTTTCTCTCTCTCTGTTTCTCTCTGGTAAAATTAAAAACAATAATAACAAATAAGATTAAATAAATAATTATTTAAAAAATGTTACTTTAAATTTTTCTACAAGACATTTCATCTCCTAAAAATCGAACTCTCTTAAATTAGTCTCCTAACCATTGCTTTGTTGTTTTTAGTTATCTTTATCTTAGATAACATCTATTGTCAATTACATCAATTTATTTCCTCCTCCTCCTCCTTTTTCTCCTCTTCTTTCTTCTATATTTTAGTTCTGATATAATTTAATCCGTATTTTTTATTTTGAAACTCAGGAGCCAGGAACAAAGGGGTTAAATGTTTTATTAAGGGCAAGGCCTAGACCCATGACTGGTGAGTTTGCAACAAATTTCTGATGTTAAAAAGTGATGAGACCAAATATTACCTCTTCACCAAGAATAACAGGTTATCAATTTGTTTTTTTTAGGTTCCTCTTCATAACAAGCTTTTTATTACAGTTTTCTTCTGATTTTCATTGTGGGCCGTTACTATTCCTAAGAGACTATTATAGCACTTAATTTTTGCACTGGTTCAAACGTTTAATTTATTCTTGTAGTAAGTACTTCTACTCTTTCACTTTTTCTGGATTCAGAACAACCTCTAATTGCAGATGACATGATCTTATACTTAAAAAAAATCCCAAAGACTCCACTAAAAAAACAATTAGAAGTAATAAAGAAGTTCAGTGAGGTTGCAGGGGACAAGATTAATACACAAAAAGTAATTGTGTTTTCATACTCTAGCAATAAACATTCAGGACATAAAATCAAGAAAACAATTTCATTTGCAATGGCATCAGAATAATAAAATACTAGAAATAAATTTAACAAAGGAAGTGTAAGACATGTATACTGAAAACTGCAAAATGTTGTTGAAAGCAATAGGACGATCTGCGCTCATGGGTTGAAAGATAAGATACATATATATTTAAAAGTGTTCTGCCTTATGCATTTATTTATAAATATATGACAGCTTTAGGCTCTGAAACTTATGTAAAGTATTTGTTTTTACATACTGTCACAGGATGTTCCATCATAAAAAATGGCATGAAGTTGACCACAGGGATTGAGAAAAGGTCTTTATCGAAAACAATGGAAAAGAACTCTGTAGCTCTTTCCATTTGTGATGGTCTTATTATATATGACAGTTTAGTTCAACTAAATTGTATTTGCCAATATTCTCTTCCCTCTATTATTCCAAGTTAGAGTTGGTGACTGGAAAACTTATGCAAGATTTAAAAGACTTCATTGCTTGGAAGGTCTGTGCAAGACCCAAGTGGTTGCAACTGGCATGTTTACTGACTGCTGATGGAGAGAAGCAGTTGGGTGTGCACCTCCTTTCGTGCTCATTGGCTCATCTCCTGCTCCTCCAAGTCTTGAGCTAGGCACAGGAACAGCATGGAGTCAAGTCTTCCAGCTTTATTTGTGGGTCTCCCATGTTTTTGGGTTTAGATGCAGTGAGAGATCCTGGCTGGCATTTTCCAGTTTGTCTTGTGGCTTCCTGTTTATCCTCTGGATTCCAATTTGCCTTTGCTTTCGCCCACTTAATGCCCGGTGTTTCATCTCAAATGTATGACCCGCTTTCCTCCCATGACATGAGGCCCACCACCAGACACAGAGACAATAGCTTTCTGTAGACATCATGACCAGTTCCCACAATTGAGTACATTCCATAGCGAATCCCTTATTCCTCATTGGTCATAGTGGTTTTTCTTGCCTGATTGAATCTCAGCTGATATGCAGTAAGTTTATTGGTTTACTTTTCTCCAAAACATTTTTTTTTTTTGGTTTATTTCCACAGATGATCTTTCCTATTGGGTCATTGGAAAAGTCATGATGTATTTTTTTCTATGTTTTTCTACACAAAAATATCTAAGGCCCAAGAACTGACCTTATATAATCATTTCACTCAATATCATGTGAGCTATGAAAGCACTGCTTGTGTCTAATTCCCATGTATCTTTATTACACCTTCCCTCCCCTTTTAAATAGTTCACAATTACGTGCCAGGGGTATGCTAAGTGTCATGCAATATCTCATCTAAACTTGTCAGAAATGACATGAAGTAGGTTGCTATTTTTATACTCTTGCAAACAAAATTTTAGAGATGGCCAAGGCTCTTCTCTCTTTCTCTCTCTTTTTTTTTCCCCTTAATTTTTTTTTGCTAGAGGGCACATGTGCTTGCCAGAGAAATTCAGAGTGTCAGAGAGAGGGAGAAGAGAAAATGCCTCCACTTGGGGAATGGTCATGGCACAGTCCCTTCTCCTCCATCTCTACCTCCTCCTTTTGGGATTTTGGGTATGCACACACATGCACCTGTTTGTTTTTCAAGTTGCTGGGTCTGAGACTTGAACTGTGCAACCTGCCATGTGGGATATGGCTGTCTCTACCACCAGGCCATGGAGCAGGCCCTCATGGCAAATTTTTTTTTTTTTTGGAGAGATTTTCACTGTAGGGTGCGTGCGCTCGCCAGACAGACAGAGAGAGACATAGAGACAGAAAGCGAGAAATCACCCCCCAGGGGAGATGGTCACGCCGCAATCCCTTCTCCTCCATTCTCCTCTCGGGATCTTGGGCACGCATGCACACGCACCCGGCGTGAGTTTTAAGCCACCGGGTCCGGGACACGAACCGCGGTTGACTACGTGGGAGTCCAGCGACATAGCCATTACGCTAACTGCTGGTTCCCATGGCAAATTTTAATATAGTCTCTGTGTTAATGGGCCATAATTAGTGGCTCATATGAAAAACCACTAACATAGTTAAAGCAAAACAAAACAAAACAAAAAACACTAACATAGTTTAAAGAAAATCAGAAGTGTTATTTACAAAGTAAGAGGGCATTTTAAATTGCACAAAGAACAAATGTCAGTAGGTAGGAAGAAAATCTGTGAGTATAAACTTTCTTTGGTCAAAGGTCACATGTGGAGGTAGAAAACGGTCGAGTCAAGTGTCTTAAGTCTAGGATTAGAGTATAAACAATATTCCCGACTATAGTACGTTTCAGCATTGTACTATTTGGACAAGCATGTCACTTTCCCCATAATCCTCCTAGAAATTTGATTGGCTTACACTAGATATATTGATTAATTTGGAAAGAACTGACATCTTAAAAGTATTGAACTGTTCAGTCTATAAATTTTGTATGTATCTCCATTTGGTTCTGTTTTTTAAAATTCTTTTGAAGAAATTTTTAGTTTTAAGTGTAGAGCTTTTATTTTTTTAAGAAAGGTTTTATTTATTTTCTGAGAGAGGAAATTACTCTCCTAAGGGTCTTCATGCCACAATTCTCCCCACAGCCCAGCAGCCAGCCGGAGTTACAGGCTTGTCTGTGGGTGCATCTGACATGTTCAGATAGACCCAGGACATGAACCCACAACTCTCTTATACGGCCCTCAGCATTGTGCGGTAGGTACTACCCCTACCATCTGCATCACTATCACTAGGCTTAAGTATAGCGATTTTAAAGATCTTTTTATTAAATGTATTCTTAAGTACTTTATTCTTTTTATTTGAATAACTTTTCCAAGTCCAAGAAGTTAGGTAACTTGGATAAAATAATAAAATACATGGAGACAGAGTTAGACTTACAAATGAGGTACTTATAGGTGGAAAGTTCCCAAGTTGGGGAGCTTCTTTGTAACCCTATTACAATAATATGAACATTTTGAGAAAAATATAGATAAGTGTAGCTCACTGAGTCCTGAGTAGGTGCACTAAAGTTTATTACTAGGTGTTACTCCAAATTTAGACTGCCTTGAAGTATTTCTTAGGAAGTCCCCAGATTCTAGTGCTTGACTGAGGAGTAAAAATGATCAAATCCTAATGTGGACAATAAAAAAATTGCTTTCATAGACCATTCAACTATGAATGCCAAGATTCCCATTTATGGCTGATTGATTTAAATAAGAGAGCCAAAATGGCCCAAAAGTTGAAACAATACAAAGGTTTACCAATTGATAAGTAGATAAATAAAACGTGACATCTCCATATGATGTGATAATATCAACGACAAACACATATGAAGTACCAGTACCTGCTATGCCATAGCTGAACCCTCAAATATGCCGAGTGAAAGAAGCCAGTCACGGAAGGTCACATATTACATGATCTCATTTATGGTACATGCCTAGAACAGAGACATCTGAGTAAAGCGTGTGAGTGCTTACCTAGGATGTGGGAGTGAGTAAAGGGGGAATGGGGAGTGATTTCTTTTGGGAATGATGAAATTGTTTTAAAAGATTTTAGTGATCATTGCACAACCCTGCAAATAAACTAAAAAACATTGAATCCTGTACTTTAAACAAGTGAATTTTATGGTATATAAATTGAATCTCAATAAAGCTGTTAAGAGTCTGAATACTAAATGTCATTAATATAAATATAATATATAATTGGTAAATATAAATATACAGTTAATAAACATAAATGCCATCTATGTACCCTAATATTCTAGGTATATATGGTTACTTCACTGCCCTTTCAGGTTAAATGCAGTCAAATCAGAATCTTAACTGTTCCCTGTTTAAACTTAAAGACATATACTGTAAAGGAAAAATGATCACCCAAGGATAGAAACTCTATACTACACTGGGTCCCTTACTTAGTGCTTTAAAAAAATTAAGCTGCTCTTTCTCTATATTATCTTTTTGCTTGTTTACTATTGGGCACATACACTTTCCAGAGACAGAGAGTGAGAAGGAGAGAGAGAAGGGGAAAAATGAGACATCACCCCTTAGGGAGGACGATTGTGCTGCAATCTCTTCTCTTTTTCTTTTCTCAGGATTTTGGGCATTCACACACACATACCCAGTGTGATTTTCAAGCCACTGGCTCCAGGACTTGAAACTTGCAGCTGGCCATGTGGAATTCAGCTGTCTTAACCACAATGCAACCTGGCTGGCCTTCTCTATCTTACTTTTATATCCTATGATAGGACATTTATTTTCCTTCAACCAAACAATTCCCAGGCACTCATGAACTCTCTTCCTCTCTCCTGCTTGTTCTCTCCTCCATATAAGGGAATATCCACTTCCCAAGAATTAAAATCTTGTCTTTATAAAAAGTTATTCTTGCTTACTACTGTGATGATGTGATCTCTACCTTCTTGATTCATTAGAAACACACTGAACTTTGATTATATCTACTAGACTCTGTGATCACTGCTGGGGATTCAAAGATGAATGACCCAATTTCTGTCTGGAAGAAGCTTTCAATCTAACTGAAGTGGTAGATTACCATAGCTACATGACAACATAAAATAATGCAGCAGGTGCAAGGGGGTATAATTAGTTTCAATCAGAAGGCCTCCAAATTCAAACAGATCTTTATAAATCTGCCATACTTTAGTTGACTCCAGAGCTTTACAAAATATCATAAATCAAATTCCATAGTTAAAGGGCAAAGTATAGGACTTTAGACTGGCTCTTTCCCATAAAGAAGCCAGTTAGCTAACTTTATATTCATGTGGAATCTATAGCTGTTTATAGAATTAGGTAGTAAGGTGGAATTTTAATAAATGAAACTAAAAGAATGTGAGAATATAAAAAAAATTGTTTAAAAAAACTAATATTTCTGATTCACAAAATAACTACTTAGCAAAACTCCCCAAACTGAACAAAACAACACTCTTTACTTCCAGATAAAGTAATATATATGGCACTTTTATTTTATCTTTTTTAAAGAGAGATTTTGCTATACGATGCATACACTCATGGGAGGGAGAGAAAGAAACAGAGAGACAGAAAGTGAGAAATCACTCCTCAGCGGGGATGGTCATGCCACAATTCCCTCTCCTTTATTCTGCTCTCAGGATTTGGGGCACGTACGCACATAAGCCTGGTGTGAGTTTTAAGTCACCGAGTCCGGGACTCCTACCACTGTCGACTGTGTGGGAGCCCAGCAATTAAACATTATGCCATCTGTTGGACCCATAAATATGGTACCTTTAAGTCTTTATCATCTCACTCCACTACAGAATGCCTATACAATTCATGCTCACACTGATGGAGCCACCCTCTAAGACTTGGAGAACTGAGAAGCAAGCTTGTCTCTGTGGAATGTGTTCAGAAGAACTTTGAATAGTTCTTAGTTCAAGGGGTTGCCGCCCCTTCCTGTTGCACAGTCTTTGTTTCTCTCTCACTCCCTTAAAATTGTAAGAGGGTGTGTGTGCTTGTCGGAGAAAGAGAGACCGTGAGAGAGAGCGCGCGAGCATGCCTCTTTCAATTGGACATAGTCATGCCACAAACCTTTTTCTTCCATTTCTCTATTCTGTTGGGATTTGGGACATGTACGTACATACATGTGCCCAGCATGTTTGCTCAAGCTGCTGGCGCTGAGATTCAACCACAGTTGCCCAAGTGGGATTTGGCTCCCTTAACCAAATAGACCAGGGGGCTGGTCCATCTGCTCTACATTCTGATGTGTACTTGGCATAATTTGGACAGATCTCTTCTAAAACATGAAATCCTAAGTCAATTATTGAGCTTTTATGGCATACAAGGTACAACTCTGGATTTCCCCAAACCAATAGGCAAAATAAAATGAAATGGAAAGTAAAAAGCTGCTGCTTTAGGATCTGAAGGCAGGACCCCTGCTTCCTTATATGACAACTGATGATATGAGGAAACTTCAGAAAGTCTATGAAAACATTACAGTACAAGTTAATATTGGTGCAAAAAGCCTGAAATCCATGTAGTTTTCCCAGAATAAGCATTTCCATGAACTTTTTGAAGACCCCCTCCTGCCCCCCGGTGTATTTTCCAAATTTTAATCTCCACTACCACGACATCGGTGACTTCCTAGCCCTTTACATTGAGCTGATTTTCCTAAATCACTTGCCACTGATGCCAGCTGACTCTATTTGGCACCTGGTGCTTATCCCACCGGCAGTTGCATCGACTCAGGGTGCCTGCCGCCGTCTTCATTCTCAGTCAGACTCCTGGTTCTGCTGCTTCTTGCATGGACTTGTTCAACCCAGAATGGCCTCTTTTCAGGAATCACTTTTTAATTTTCAATTATGTGCTCAGTTCATGTTTGTTTGATGAACAAATAAACGCATCCTGTCATCATTTAGAATTTATGTAGAGGTGAAGAGAACAGTTGCTCTGCAGGGTGTTTGTTAGTTCATTACCTTTAAGTTGTTACTATTCTCAGGACTCAAATAGATGGGTAAAATCTCAAAGCTGACAACTTCCAGGATCATGGGAAATAAAATTTCCACTTCATTTTAATACCTTTAAGGTGATAGGCAACAAGAAAATTGCCAAATCCGAATCAATCTAAACAATTTTTTTTTTTCTGGAAGTGATTGAAAGGGAGTATAAAAAGATGTCAGGCTGACAGATGGATTACTGCTCTTTCAGATTTGCAACCAGAAAACAAGGCCAGGCAATGGATGTTGGTGTGAAATTGCAAGTCTTCTGTCTGTTTTGGGAGATCATATTGGAACGGCTCATTTTATTTCCTAGTCATCCCCCGCTTCTCTTACATATGTAGCAGCTGCTATGCCAGACGAGACCTGGTCAAGGACAGTGCTAGAGTTATATTCCTCCAGACTTCCCTTTCCCAATGATTTTTCAAAGTTTTATAAAAAAACAAGACACTTGTAAATATATGTCGCACTATGGTAAAGAGGTAATTTCTAAGATTGAATTGTATGATGGCAAAGTAAAATACTGAATACTGCTTTAACAAGGGCCAACATCTAAGATCCTCCTTCATCTGGAGAACCCACTTCCTACACCCCTCCCCTCCCCCCCCCACACTAGTTGACTGTGGCCTTTACTGAGACTGCTGGCCTCAGGCATCCTTTCATTTTCTGACTATTTCCATAAGCCTCCTCCCACCAAAATTCATCTTTTATATTTCCTGACATCAATAAAAAGAGATATGAAAATTCCAAACTCACAGGGGGTTTAATATTTGAGAACTTGCACTATGTGTTTCTTCTCCAGGGTCATTTTCATTTGAACAGATGGCTACTGAAACATATGCATTAATGTAAGATAATGTATGTAAGAGTAGAAATTTAGACAGTGCAGGATGAAGGCAGTGCCTCAACTCAAATCACAATGTGAGGGGACTGAAACCCCTACATGTGAAGCTAGGTTGATACTTTGATCTTCAAAGATAAAAGTCTATATTCTATTTTTAGTTGACTCATTTATCATTTAAATGTCAGAGTGTAAATTTTTTTCTGGACATCATATTTCTGGAAAAGTCACGATGTACTTGTGTGTGTGTGTGTGTGTGTGTGTGTGCATTTCTTTTTTAGAGAGAGATTTTTGCTCTAGGGCATGTGTACTTGCCAGAGAGACCAAGAGACAGGAAGCTAAAAATCACTCTCCTGGGGGGATGACCATGCCTCAATCCCTTCTCTTCCAGTCTCATCTCAGGGTGTTGAGCATGCATGCACATACTCCCAGTGTGAATTTTAAGCCACCATGTCCAGGACTCAAACCATGGTCAACTACGTGGGAGTCCAGCGACATAAACATTATGTCATCTGCTAGTCCCTTTCTGTATTTTCTATGCAAAAATACGTCATGACTTTTCCAAATGACCCAATATGTCATCACTCCCCTTGACATTCAGATAATTTAAAAAATTTAAATATTATTGGTATTTACAATCCTTTTTATTTGAATTTCTAGTTTTTCATCCTGAGGCAATGAGCCTAGTAGTATACTCCCACCATCTACCAACAGAATGGCTCCAGACTTTTAAGAGCAACGTTGTCTTCCTTCATTTCCTGAAATTAACTAATGTAAAAGCTGTCAATGACCACCTTTTAGCATCACAGTGCAGTCAAGGGAGTCTGATTCTGGTTCCTATTTAAGCAAAGAGTCCTGTGTTATTCTGGAAATGGCATCACTGCTCTGGGTCTCTAAACACTGAGAGCTGGATTCAGTGATTCTTCAAACTTTCTAGGTCATAGACTCTTGAGAATCGGATGAGAGTGAGGGTCCATCTCTCTCACATAAACACACAGAAGTTTTGCTTGTTTTATTGATAGTATTTGTTGACTATTTTGGTTAACGAACTGTATCTGGTCCAAGTTTGAATTTTACCTTTGTCACATCTTAGTTCTGCAACCTTGCGAAAGTTATTAGGCTTCTCTAAGGTTCGGTTCCTCACACATTAAATGGAGAAAAGAACACTTACTGCTTGGGATATTGCCAATTCTAATATATGTAAAAGTACTTAGCTTAGTGTCAAGTACAAAGAAAGCCTTCAATAAATAATAAGTAAAAAAATCACGACACCTTCAAAACAACTGGTTTAAATGATCTCTCACAGTGTTTCATTTTAAGTTCATATTTACCAAGTAAATATCACAGAAGGTTGTTTTTCTAAATACTCTTTTGGGGAAAAAAATCAAGGGGTGAGATGTAAGAGAAGCCTTCTATTAAGCAATCTGGAGAAAGCACTGCCTGCTAGGTCCCTTTCCTCTTTAAGAGTTATAATGTTCATAGCATGTTAAAAGCTCTAAGCTGGGGCCAGCTAAGTGGCATGGTGGTTAAGGTGTCTGAATCTCACATGGCAGACTGGATGGTTCAAGTCCCAGACTTTGTAGCTTGAGAAAAATGCTGGGTATGTGTGCGTGCGTACCCAAAATCCAGTTAGTAGAATGGAGGACAGGAGATTGCAATGTGGTCATCCCTCTGAGGGGTGATTTCTCACTTTGTCTCTCTCTCTCCAGCAAGTGCACACGCCCTATAGCAAACTATATAAACAACCAAGCAACGGCAACAACAAAAACCCCTCTAAGCTCTGTCTAAAGTAAAGAAAACATGATGACCCAATTTATTTCAGTGTTTCTCTAATTTATTTAACTAGATTACCCATCTTCTCATTAATTCTTACTAATTTCCCCAAGAATTCATGTTCCTAGCACACTTGAAGAAATGCATTCTTTTCCCTCCTTTAAATCTCATCTTCTTTTAGAAACACCTTTCTTAGTCAATCAGAGACCATTGTGTACAGGGGACATTAGTACTGAAATATTCAAGTACATATAAAAATAGCTTTGCAAGATGGATAAAATCAGGGATATATTTTTTCCATATTGACAAGGCCTAAAACACAGTCCAAACAATCAATCAACATTCTTTGCACACTGAACACCAACTGCTAATCATGCTTGCGGGTAAACATAGCAAGAGACTCCTTGACAAGACCACAGTTTCAACACTCACACCCTACAAATATTGAACATGATAACACTTCACATAGTTCTTTATCCACAGAGACACCAGGCATGGGTGCTCAACTAAGAGCAAGAGTAAGCAATTTGGAAACTGTGGAGCCACTGAATGGACATATCTGAAATCACCGCTGTGGCATCAGCTCTGAATATTTGGTGTGGAAATTTGGCAAATAGCACCAGAATTGAGAAATGTATTTGACATCAAATATCTATTACCTGAACTAAAATCTATCTAGCACTTAGAAAATGTCAAATCCCTCCTCTTTTAGCCAATCCAGACCTTCCAAGAATCTTGCTAGTTTTCTCTTTGTCTCTTTTTCTAGACATATAGACATACATGGTATTTCTGCGCTAGTGGCCCTAATTATTGCCAGAAACTTGGACTAGAGAAGCAGAAAATGAAAAGAAATTTTAAAGTGAGGGGGAAAAAACTCATAAAAAGGTCCATGAAAAACTAAAACATAAAAACCAAACACAACTCAACCATCTTGAGTCATCTTGAGGGGAAGAAGGCTAACTCTGGGGTTAAAAATGAATCTTCCTTCCCAAAATAAATGTCTTCAGGTTCCTAGGAATTATTATAGCTTCTATGGGAAAAAGAAACTTTACCTATAAGAGAAGAGACTCCAACATTCTGTCATACAAACAACATGGCATGGAAACAAATATCCCAATCCACAACTTGATAAAATAATTGAGTGAAAGTTCCTTTTTTCCAAAACTTTTGAATAGCCCAGAGGAAGTAGTTTAGTATATGATGTTATTTTAATTGCCAGAGTGCACGTGCACTTGCTAGAGAGTGAGTGAGAGAGAGAGAAGAGGACTATGGGACATAGTCCCCATGGGACATAGTTACGATGCCGTCCCTCTTCTCCATCTCTCCATCCTGTTGGGATTTGAGACATGTACACAAATGTGTCCAGCATGTTTTTCAAGCCACTGGAGCTAGGATTCAAACCACGGTTAGCAATGTGGGATCTAATTCCCTTATGGTAGGCTATTGGGCCGACTAGGCATATGCTTATTTATTATTTTTTTTCACAGGCAATTTTAGAACTGGATTTCCAATAAATGTTTTCCTTGGGTAAAACGAAAAAATGCACATTAAGGCAGAAACTTATTTCTAGCCACATATAAGCCATAGTATTCTACGGACATCCGTTTATAGTATTATGCTTTTACTAGCTGCTTAACTGATTTTATTCCATCAAAAAGGCACACAAGCAAAAAAAAAAGTATATATTTGAAGTGACTCACACTACATCATAGCTGGAAACAACAAAACATTTTAAAGGTCTTTTGTATAACATATTGCAAGTCGCCAGCTGTTTTTCTGATCCACAGAGCAAATCCTACACTGAAAGACTGCTACCCAGAAGGCACGAGCTGACATTGATTTGAATCCACCAGCTCTCCCGGTGGATCAGATGGCATCTCAGCACTGGAATCAGTATTGCTATCACATACTCATCTGTCGCCTCCTGGGACAAGAGCTGCAAGAAATATGAAGGGAAATTGCTCCCGTTAGGGGACAGCTACATTTATGTCTGTTAAAAAAAAAAAGCCACCACCTATAATATTCATGTTAAAATGATGCCTAACTATAAAAAGAATCCATCCTCTTCCTGCCCAAATATTAATATGCTCCACCGTGTAATAGATTTCTTCTGTTTCCTAGCTCTATTTATAGCCTTGCTTGGGTTGAGCAAACCACGTTCTTTTCAAGCCTGTGCGGGAGTTTGCCCTCTCAGAAACTCACACCCAAGACAAGCCAGAGCGCCCTTTGTCTTTGTGTTTATTTCTATCCTTGACAGCTCTCCCACCAAAGCAAGGACCCTTGGATGTTTATGTATTCTTCAATCTTCAGGGTAGTCCTTTAACTTGAAAGATTGCAACCTTGGTGGGGGGGGGGATTTAGAATTTGTGCTAATTTTCTAAGCTAAAAATAAGCTGGCTTTGCTTAATAGAAAGCAGTGTCATCCTCCTAAGAGTTCATTAGCCTCCTGCACTTTAACTTCTTCATATGAACAGCGAGACATTGACTTCCGGTAAATGTTTGTGAAGTTCAGCCATGCAAAACAGCTTGATTTAGCCTAGGCTCACAGAGAAAGCACAGCCCTCCACCGCCAACCACATGTATATCTCTCTACTCCATCCATCCTTTCATCCATTCACCCAACAATTATTTATCGAATATCCATGATGTACTGCTATCAATGAACTGCCAAGGCCTCTGCTGTCACAGAGCTTACCGTGCAGAAGGAAGGGGGGATTTGTCACACAATGTATCACCTCCCCACCAACACAGTAATTCAGACACTATCACTACTTTTATTGTCAAAAGGTTTACTTTATTTCTAAGCTTTACTCAGTATATTCAGTACCGAGAAAATGTTCAAGGGCAGCATTTCCTATTTAACAATAGAAGATACATTTACCAAAACAAAGATGACATTTTGCCTGTCATCATCAGATGTTTTTAAATAGAAAATTATCCTAACAGAAGAATTCATAAATACCGTTAGTATATGATAATACCGAGTATAGTGACAGAAGTAAAAAGATGATGTCTGCATGACAAATGCTTGATCCATTATTTCATTCAGAAAAAAAGTAACAAATTCTCGTGGGTCTTAGGACATACAGAAAGATAGCATTTAATGTGAAGCTTGTTTAGTAAAAAATAAATTCAATAGTCACAGTAGCAGGAGCCTCTTGGGACTAACAGGTCATTAGAAGCTTTTAAGATTCTCATAACAGAGGACATTCCCTTAGGTCTCTTTCAATCCCAGCTCGGCTCTAATCACTCTCTTTCTTGGGCTTTTTTTTTTTCTTAAGTCAGTAGGCTGTAGTATAATACATGTTGGCATCATAACCTAAAATATCAGATCAGCTCAATTGCTATGCAAGAAATGTAGCTTTGCAAATGATGGCTGCGGGACAGGCCGCTACCAAGTGAGGAAGAAATGCACGCACGTCCGCTCCCCGCTGCCTGTGGCTTAATCTGAAATAACATCTGTGAAGGAACATGTGACACTCTGATCCAACAATGCATCTGATGGGCAAAAGTATCTGTAATGAAATTTCTAGTACAAGGGAACCAGGGCATAGAAGTTTCTGTCTCTGCCTGTCCATACCCTCCTCACCCACCTCTGCCCAACTCCATCAGAAAAGGCATGAGGAGGGAGTCAGCTTCCTTCCCTGAAAAGCAGCATTTCACATTGTTCAATGAACATGGGATTCCAATGCCAGTGATACTTTCTCCCACAAAGGCAAAATTACTCTAACTTGCTTAGCTTCTCAACAACACTGCTGCCCTGGGACCAGCAGTTAGCATAATGGCTATGTCGCCGAACTCCCATGTAGTCGACCGTGGTTCGAGTCCTGGATCTAGAGGCTTAAACTCAACGCTGGGCACGTGTGTGTGCGTGCCCAAGATCCCGAGAGGAGAATAGAGGAGAATGGAGGAGAATGGATTGCGTGTGGCCATCCCCCCCAAGGGGTGATTTCTCACTTTTTATCTGTCTCTGTCTTTCTGGCGCACGTGCCCTGTAGCAAAAACCTCTTAAAATAAACAAACAAACAAACAAAAAACACTGCCAACCTTCTCTGTGCGACCTCTATGCAAACAAGAACTTAATTCAAAAAAAGACATTTGGTAGTTAGTATTCATGAGTTCAATACACATGAGGTGTAATTTCTGTATTTTCCTTTTTTATATAAATTATACTGGGACATCAAAAACTGTATTTAAAGACACTTACAGATGATCACAAGAGTTTCTGTGCATCCAATTCATGTTGAGAAATAAAATGTAGATGAAAGGACATCAGAGGGACAGGCTCTGGGAGGTCACTCCCAATGCACATTCCCAGAAAATGTGTGCATGTGTGTGTGTGTGTGTGTGTGTGTGTGTTCTCTTATGCCAGAGGGCACATGTGTGCATGAGAGAGAGACTCCAAAAAAGGCCTGGTCATGCCTCGATCCTTTTCCCTCAGTATCTCCATCCTGTCAGGACCCTGGGCAGGCATATCTGGTGTATGCTTTTCAAGCTACCAGACCAGGACGCGAACCCTGGTTGGCGACATGAGATCCAGCTTTCTCTGAGCAGTGCTTAACTGCTGTGCTACAGGGTTGGCTCCCTGTATCTGCTTTTAAGGATCTTTTTAGGATAAAAACACTGGGAAAAATATGTATATAGATTTAAAGATATCAGGAGAATTTCTTAGCATCTTAATATTTTCCCCATTCCTCAGAACATGCTGCCAAGACGCCTCTGGGCTTGATAATGTATCTATTATCAGCAACCAGTCCCAGCGTCTTAGTAAGAAGATTCAGGCTATCTAGCTGTAGAATGAGGCTTACATGATAATAGTTATGGAATTATATAAGCCCACACTTTCTTTTCTTTTCTCCTCTTTTCTCTTCCTTTTTTTTCTTCTTTCTTTCTTTTTCTTTTTTTCTTTTAAAGGATTTTGCCACAGGACACATGCATGAGAGTGAGAGAGAGAGGGAGAGAGTGTGTAAAAGTGAGAAATCACTTCTCAGGGGGATATATGGCCATGCTGCAATTCCTTTTTCTCCATATCCTTTAAGAATTTGGGGCATGCATGCACACATACCTAGCGTGGTTTTCAAGCCACCAGGTCCAGGACTTGAACTGTGATTGGCCATGTGAGAGTCTAGCACCTTAACCACTACGCCATCTGCTGGCTCCAAACCCATATTTTCATACTGGTCACAGCATAGAGTTTCAGAAGCTCCTGTGCAAAGTTGGCACTCCATAAAGATGATCATAATTTTTGAAGGAAAAAGGATAGGATACAGAACCTAATGTACAATGTTTTATGTTGCAACCATCACAGGATCTAAAACTGAGTGCCATGAGGATGTGCAATTCCTCCACCTTGCAAATGTGACTTGCAATGGGTTACCATGTCTCCACTCACAAACCAGCCTGCTGAAAGGGCATATGTATGAGTTCATTGAGAGGCTGTGCCCTCAGTCTTGTTTCAAGGAATAAATGAAATAAATGAATGAGGTGTGAGTGAGTGAAGGATGGATGTCACTGTGGGCAGATTCCACTCTTTATTACTGCTGGGAAAAGGTGGGAAATATTGAGGGAGGTTTTAAGGGATGAGACATCCCTTCTAAACCATTCCAACAGCCAGAAGTCATACTCAGGGGACTACAGTCTATGCGTCTAGGAGGAAATAAAAAGAGGGTCAGTGAACATCCAGTCTCTGTCACAAGAGACAAGGATGCAAACACACAGTCACTCTGCTTGGTCCACAGATCCGGCTTTCTTGGGCTCTGCAAAGTCTTGAGCTCTGACTGCTTCCCATGTACTTCTAACCAGCAGCATCTGTGAGTCCCCCCTGGAAGACCAGAGGAATCTGCCTGGTAGAGTCCTGGCCAGCCAGTCTCGGGGCAAGTTTCTTACCAGTGCTATTCCACTTTTGTCTCTAGTTCCACACAAGCATGCTCAGCTCTGTGTCCCTGGTTCTATGTTCTCATTCTGCTTTCAGTTCCAGGAGCAGAGTCCTTGTCTTGCTCACATGCCTAAATCCAGACATTATTAGTTCCTACCTGGTAGCCAGGTCTCAGGGGATAAGGTGTACGCCTATCAGACAATGGAATGCACACTCAGTGGAGTGATATGAGGAGTTCAACAGAGAGACCATTTACAAAGATATAGGAAAGGTATGAAGAAAACGAAGAAATAGTGCACTGCCTGCAACCAGACAGAAAAGACCAAGGAGGAGTGGGAACAGCAACCATCAGGAAAAGCTGCCGTGCAGAAGCCTGAGGGGTACAGACAGCTCATAGCCTCATAGAGAAGGTGCTGGGAAAATAAACACTCTACTCTCTCTCTCCTACTGATGCTCCCACCAGTAAGGGATAGTGGCAAGCCAGCGGGCAGGGAGGCCCTTCCACCCTACCCTGGAGCACACACTAGGGTGAAGAATGTGAAGAGCAGATCTGGAGGCACAAGACCAAGCCACACATTCCCCGCCTCTGGGTCTCAGCACAGTGGTCCTCCTCACGGCCTGGTTGCCGTGGCTGAGTTGCCACCACCAGCTGCCGAACTCCTGGCAGAGCACCGCCAACCTGCTGGGTTGTCAAGCAGGTGCTTCCAGACGTCTCTCCCTATGGCCACCTGCTAGTTTTCCTGGGACCCTACCTGTGCCCTGGCTAGAAGAACAGTTCCCACAAGATAGGTCCATTTAGTTTCTAAGGGAGCATGATATAGTAAAAAGATCATGGATTCTGCGTCAGAAAAACCTGGGACCACAATTTCCATGTGTCATTTGTAACTGTATGATCTTGGTCAAGTAGACCCTCTGAATCTCATTAAAAAATAAAAAAATGTAAGGTTCAGGGCCAGTATGTGATGTAACAGTTAAAGCACTGGATTCACACATGGCCTAATATGGTTTGAGTCTTGGATCTAGAAACTTGAAAATCACACTAGGCATGTGCGTGTGTGCCCAAGATCCCAAGAGGAGAATGGAGGAGAAGGTATTGTGGCATGGCCATCCCCTCTAGGGGGTGATTTCTCACTTTTACTCTCTCTGTCTCTGTCTCTGTCTCTCTCTCTAGCATAAGCACATGTCCTGGGACAAATAAAAAAAATGAATGAATGAATGAATGAATGAATGAAAGTAGGGTTAATATAACCTACATGCCCTGTTGAACAGGGTTATTCTGATAATCAGATGAAGTCTGGGTTAAAAACAATTTAAAAACTTTACAATATTACTTACAATGAGGGTGATACCATAACTCGTGAGGATGTAGCAATGATCATTATAAGCAACTCATGCATAGAGGCAATATGTTTGTTAAGAGTTCACAGTAATTTATTTCCTAATTTTTATAAAGGGACCTTGCTAATATTTTCTATTATTATGCTAGCATCCATATTTACATATACCCTGGAAGAATGTACAGTGTGGCAGACTATCCCCAGCTTGGGCTGACTGAAGCTTAGCAGACCTCAGCAGGGAAGAGGATGTATTTTTCCAGCGGTTTAAAATTAGTACTTCCCCTAGGGACCAGCAGTTGGCGTAATGGCTATGTTGCTGGACTCCCATGTAGTTGACTGTGGTTTGAGTCCCGGACCTGGTGGCTTAAACTCATGCCAGGCACATGTGTGTGCATTCCCAAGATCCTGAGAGGAGAATGGAGGAGAAAGGATTGTGGTGTGGTATTTTCCCCGGGGGGTGATTTCTCCTTTTCTGTCTCTCTGTCTTTCTGGTGAGCACATGCTCCCAATAGCAAAAACCTCTTAAAAGAGAAACAGAGAGAGAGAGAGAGAGAGAGAGAGAGAGAGAGAAATAATTAGTGCTTCCCCAAATTTCCTATCTAAACAGCTATATCCATTTTATTATCTCAAACAGTATAGTCCAAATCATGGAAACAGGTATTTTAAAGAAATATCCTGAACCAGCACCAGCATAAGGTGTAATTGTTATGTTGTTGGACTCCCACATGCCTGACAGCGGTTTGAGTCCCAGACCTGGAGGCTTGAAATCTCACACTGGTCACATATGTGTGTGTTCCTAAAATCCTGAGAGGAGAATGGAGGAGAAGAGATTGAGCCATGTCCATCCCCTCTGGAGGGTGAATTCTCACTTTCTTTCTCTCTGTCTCTCTGGTATGCACACATGCCCAATAGCAAACATCTCTCTCTAATAAAAAAAAAATATCCTGATATGCTGAACCATCAGGTAATGACATACATCTTAGTTACCAACTTAGTTACCCAAGCTCAAAGACATTCTGTGACTTCCTAATTTCACAACTCTATGTGACACCCCTGGGGTTGGAAGCAACTGACAGAGAACTCAGTGCTCTATTATTCCATACTGTTTGTCACCAGCCAGGAAAGTTTCCTTAATCTCTCTGATATTCACACATGCAGTACTAAGGAAAGGGGGTTGTAGTCATTGCTCCACTCTCTCAAGTTTGAAGGACATCCAAATGTAGAAGTGAGGGGTCTTGAATGACAACAGAGGAAGGAGATCAGAACTTTCTACTGCAGGATGGTTTCCTTTGCATGTGGTGTGTGTTTGGAGATGACAAGAACATGAATTTCTATTGAATTCTTCCTGAAACTGAAGAACAGGATTATGAAGAGATACTCTGCAGAAAGTCAGGTCCTCTAAACTATCTACATGCTGTGTTGCAAAGCCCTCCTGCTCCCATCTCTGCATCTCAGGAGCAGTGCAGAAGGCCTGACCAACTGATTTTTCTTCTCATCACCCCACTATCCAGGTCTGCAGATTCATAAATTCTCCCCATATTGCTTTATTGGGATGACACTCTTTTAGCAGTTCTTTTCAGAATGCAGGACTATCCTCAGAGCTCTCATACCTGTCCCCAGGCTGTCAATGATCTTCAACTCTTTCTCTTTTGTTCTTTTCAGTTTTCCACTGTCATTGCCCATTGCCTGACCTACAGGAGGCTTTCTTTTCATAAGCCTCCTGGGAATGCTCAAACACTCCACCCTTGCTACACTTGACCACTTTTCTTTGCAGCATAACCCAAAGGATGTTGGTTCCCCTTATTTCCTTGAAGACTTCCCTGTCATTCTCTGCTTCTTCCTTTATAACTGAGTGTTCTCAGACAATGCTTTGCTCTCTCCTTCCACTACCTGGAATGGATCTCAAGAGCCTTCATTTGCATCCCTCTACATTTCCCTCATATTTTCTACCATAGTAATGTCAACCCCTGTAGCCACCACCTCCTACTTTTTTTTTTTTTTTTTTTTTTTTTTTTTAATCTCCACTGCTCAAAATCCCCTGCCTTCCAGGGGTATTTGCAGCTCCATTTGGATTCCTGCCTTTGAGTATCCCTAAAGTGTAGATGTGTGGGTGATTTACTGGGGTGCATCTATTAGTATTTATTTAGAAAAGGAACAAATTAAAATTTCTTAATAATGGACAGAATTGGCTGCTAATAATAATTCATAAGTACTTATAACTCTTATTGAACAAGACAGACTTGGTACAAGTGAAATAAAATGAGAACTAAAGATGTTTTTTTCATATCATAACCTTACAGCAAACTCTGGAGTATTCACTACACCCGGGTGAAATATTTTTCAGGTACCTTGGTGACAGTCAAAGATCTCATCTAACCTTCCAGCCATCAAGCACTTTCCGTCCCCAGCTCAGGTTAACTGAAGCAGAGCAGACTCCAGCAGGGAAGAGGGTGCAACAGTGAGAATGCTCGCTATTTCCCTTCCGTGCTACTCCATTTCTCCTGGAGCTTCTTCGACCTCCTCAAGCTTGGAAGAGGGAGAGAGGACAGGAAGGAATCTCCCCAAGACCTCCCTTCTCTATGCCACAAGGGAAATGGACAAATATTGATGAGCCACATACTTGGTACAATCACTTACATGATTTTGTTTCTTTTTTTTTTTTTGACAAACTTGTGAGATAAGTATTAGCATCCTCTTAATGGGTTCATTGCACTCATGTAACTCGTCCGAGGTCCTACGGCTGTCAGTGCTGGGAAACAAATGCAGTCTGAAAATCTCAAGTGCCACGCTCATTCCACACAGCCGTAATGCCTCCAGAATGACTCTAACCCATATTCTCCCCCTATTCTTTCTCTGAACCATTTTCTTGCTATATATTCTCTTGAGCATATCTCCCTCATTATTGATTAACTCTGTATGTGCACGTATCCTATAGAGCTCATGAATATACGCTGATGTTTCCATGAAATAGCACAGTGATGTTTTATAACAACGAGAAAGCAAGCAGAGACCAGGAAGGAAGCAGAACAATGAGCTGGAAGGGAAAATTGGACTTTGAAGAAGTAGTTTGACAATGGAGGAAATGTTCTGTAAATTCAAATAACACAGAGAAGAACAATCAGACAGCACTCCAAATCGTCTACTGAATTTCCCAATTGTGAGCAACATCATTTGTCATGTAAGTGAAAGAAGCTTTAGTAAGGTGTCAGGAGTAGAACCCAGATTTCTATGGCCTCAAGAGGCAAAGAAATGAAAATGGCACATGTAGAATACTATTTCCAGAAATCTGTATTTGAGAAATGGAGAGGAACTGGATAGCACTTGAAGGAGAAATGTTTGAGGATACGGGACACAGGAAGGGAAAGTGAAAATCACCCCCTTGGGGGGGAT
>NW_006159932.1:563050-566053 GCF_000334495.1 Tupaia belangeri chinensis
GGAAAGAGAGGAAGGGACGAAGGAAACAGAGCAGGCAGGCAGGCAGGCAGGCGTAGTATGTGTGATATTTATAACAGTTTTCGTTGTTGTTGTTCTTTATGTTTCTGAAATTCCATGAGATGCTTGCCCTGGGGCTACTATGACTTTGAGTTATTTTGAACATGTGATCTTTCAGTACTCAATGTGTTCCCAAACCCCTCTGACCCAGTCTTTCCAATTAAACATTTAATTTAATATTTAAATTTCCCCCAAAACATTCCATGTAGAAGGATTTTCTTTTGCGTGTTTTTTTTTCTTTGCCCTTTTATAGACCTTAAGGAGGGGAACTCTGACGTGGGGAAGCAGTTGACTGGCACCCAGGAGTTGCAAAGAACTCAGAAAAAGTCTCCAACCTCAGGCTGTGGTGGAGAGAGGTCAATCTCCTGGGAATTCTGAGCAATGCCCAGGAGTGGATGACCAGTTTCCTTTCCTTTGAAAGCCAAGTCCTGTTTGAGGCATGAAGAGGTGACCTGCAGAAATGAATCATCTTGATGCGATATCAATTTCTAGTCACCTTGTTTTAAAAGCAGTAGAGGCACAGAAGTCGGGAGTACCTATTCTAAGTGTGTGATCTATAACTTGGTGTCCAGGCAGAGTGTTTACGGGCCCTTGAGGGATGGAAGCCAAATTGTGATATTGTTACCTCTTCAGCATGGCAAAGGTTAAAGTCTACACCTAATGTAACTTCGCGGTTTTATATGGCAAAGATGCTGGGGGTATGCTACTTAACGATCACTCTTTGATTTAAAGATACAAGCAGCTCGCTTAGGGCCCTGACTGGGTCTCTAGCAGTCCAAACCACAGCAGTAAAACATGGGCAGTGACAGATGGTTATTAGCACGAGGGACCCTCCTAACGGCTGAGCAAGCAAAGAGGGGCCACAAATTGTACTAGAGTCAGTGAGCTCCCCAAGTCTACAGGTTTCCAGCACTAGAGGGCAAGAGGATGAATGGGAGATGATCAGGGAGCAAAGGTCAAAGAGCTGCTGGAACACAGTCCCAGTTTATTAAATAGCCTCTAATTAGGAACTGGTCTGGTGGAAATGTACACAGGCAGGGCTCAGTCAATAGCTCGCAATGGAATTCTGTGACCAAACATACAAAAACGGACACAAGAACAAGAGACAAAATAAAAAAGAAAGGAAAGAAGGAAAAGAAGCAAAGAATAAAAAGAACCTCCTACCCCAGAGATCACACTCTTGGCATGGGGAAAAAGTGTATGTATGTGTCTGTGTTTGGGGGAGGGGCTGGCCTTCCGTGACAATTTTCTCAGCCTTCCAGCTTCTCAGGTATTTCCTATGTCAATAATGTTGGCAACTTTTTATTTAAAAATGTATTTATTTTCTTTTTAAAATTGTTTTATTATTTTAATTGATTTTATGTATTTAATCACATGCATCACTTAGCTTTTGAGTTGAATGTACCCAGCATGAATTCACTTCACACCACTCCAGTTGAGGATACAAAACACATTATCATCAACAGATAATAATCCATTTCTGTGTCTCATGTCCTGGCTCTCTATTTTCCTCCTTAATTTCCTTCCTTACAATTTCCCCTTTCTCTCACCCTCTTCCCACATTGTCTCCAACATCTATACCATTTTCAATGCTTCTATGTCCTCTAACTTTTCAGTTTCCACCACGGAGTGCAGATGGTTGGTACATGTTAAGTGGAGACATAATGCCTCTCTTTCATAGCCTGACTTGCTTCACTCAGCAGTACATCTTCCGTATTCGTCCACTTTCTATCAAATGCCAGGTATTGCAATATTCTTGACTCATTCTCTCAGCTGAGACTATAGGGTGTGTCACCAAACCTGGCTATTTGTTGCTGTTGTTGTTTTCGTAGAGGGCCTCACTATGTATTGCCCAGGCTGGCCTTGAACTTGTGATCCTTTCAGAGTAGCTGGGATTACATGCATGTGCGACTACACTCTGCCTTTAAGTAGGGCCTAGAATCAACCTCCCATGTGGTTCATCCTGCAGAGCACAGCATCTTAACACCATGTGCCATGAAGGCTGGGTCCATTAGCTTTTAATTTTTAAAATTAATTCTAATTAGGAATGTCTTAAAGGCCACAAGGGGGTTCCCAACAGTTCCCTTATTAGTTGTTATCCTAAAGCAAGAGAGAGTAGAACTACAGAATATATACTTATTCCAAAATGCTTTTAAATGGACCCTGCTTTTTGTGTATATGCATATATGCACTATTTCCTCTAATTGCAACTTAAGAAGAATAAGTCCTATGCAGAAAACTACAAGAGGAATTAGAAATGGATATAAATCATCCTTGAAGTAAAATGCTAACGCAGGAATCAAATGAGTGCCCAGAAAAGCAAGTCTCCTCCATTTATCTGCTTTCTCGCCAGAGGAAGGAAAGAAGCATCTTTTAATACCAAGACAGGTGCCAGGTGATTAATTAAAAGAGGCCTTAGGGAAATTGTAGAAAAATGGCTAACAAAAATACTTTATAACTACAAAGAAATAGAGGAGAGGGTGGCAGTGCATTCATGCCATGATCCCCCGAACTGGGAAGCTGGTGGAGAGAAGCCAGAGGTGCTCACTGGAAGTAACCTGAGAAATAGTTAAGAAGACATAGGGATGTATATTATAGCTACTCCCTTTGTCTCCAAGGGTATGGGAAGGAGGCTGGAATTAAATCGCAAAGGAAAACACTGCAGCACAAAGGTTAAACGCCAAACTTTAAACAGGTTTAGTAGATATACCAATGGAATGAAAAAAAAAATAAGAGAAGGCATAACAAAAATGGCTGCCAGTAATTCAAAGGGTAGATAGAATAAATACAATACTAATTATTTTTTATTTATTTTCAGTAACATTTATTTATTTTCAATAAAAAATACTGACATAAAGTTGACTGCACATGGGCAATGAAAGAAGACATGTTTCTTTTCTTTATTAGTTTTTTAGAGAGGTTTTTTTTTTTTTTTTTTTTTTTTTT
>NW_006159932.1:566178-584801 GCF_000334495.1 Tupaia belangeri chinensis
TCCTTCCCTCCCCTCTCAGGTGGTGGGGCATCCACCCACACACACTTTGTGTGAGTCTCAAGCCACAGAGTCCGGCACTCTAACAGCGGTCAATTAAATGGGAGTCCAGTGATGTAACCATTATGCCATATGCTCTTTCTTTTGTAAGAGACAACATTTTCAGAGGCAATCCTACAACTGAAGATGTTTTTTTATTAAACAAAAAGAAACTTAGTTGCTGGAGAGTGTGAGTGCTCACTAGAGATAGAGAGACAGAAAAGGAGAAAGACTCCCCAATGAGGCAAGATCATGTTGCAATTCCTTCTCCATTTCTCCAATCTGTTGGGATTTTGAACATGTGCGTGCACATGCATGTCTGTCATACTTCTCAAGCTTCCAAGACTAGGATTTGAACCATGGTTGGCCATATGGGATCCTGTTCTCTTAACCACAAGGCTATGGGGCAAGCCCAGAGAAGTTTTCTTACTGGCATGACTTCCAGTTTACAAGATTTGCTAGTGGTCAGTTATTAGCTAGGTGGCCTGGTGACAGATAGATATTTGTCCCTTAGAGGGTCTTAAACAATCTGAAGTTCCAGTTCTGCCTCCAAAGTGTTATGAGGTTCTGGTTGTACAAACTGCTCGGACTCCTGTGTATTTGGAAGCCACATTGGTCCATAACTTCCTGAGCTGTCAGAAGAGGGGAGATCCCGAGAGACCCAGAGTCTCAGGAACAACCAGGAACAATCACACAACCCAACTGTCAATCGATGCAATGAACCTGCCTACTGGCAGCAGTTACCAGGGTATTTCAAGCTTGTCAAGGAAGTGTAGTCAGTCAGTATTAAAAAGAAGCTATCTGGAGACTTGTATAAAGGTGTAAAAATGTCATGGCACTTCTGTCCTTCCTATATTTTTCTTTAAAACCAACCCCTGAGAGCAATAAATATACATAGGCCAGAATTTGAGTACTTTGTAGACCCTAGACTTCCCAGAGACAGTTTTTGAACTCAGTAATGAATCTCTTTTTTTTTTTAAACAAACAAACAAAAAAACAAAGTGTAGGTCTTTGAAGTGTATGAGAAACTCACTTGAACACAATGGGATACATAGAACAAGGTAGAGCTGTATAGAATTATAGCAGTAGGTAAATTACTAAAATAACATACTAGCAGTCAGAAACAAACACACAAACAAAAGGGATGTGAAGACATGGGGACAAGGGAACATCGTTTTGGTTCTCCTTGATATACAGAGCTGTCCTATCAAAAAATCCCTCTATCAAGTCTGTGACCTGAACAACGGCCATCACAGAATCTCAGGGTGGCAGAGGATCCGGAGGCAGTCAGAGTGGCCTTTCCACTAAGAAAGGTCTGCCCTGATCCATCTATGGAGTTGTTTAGCTCCCAACACATCAACCTAGTCCCTAATGGCAGGTGAATATGAGGGCCCTAAGGTTAGGATGCCTTATGGGGGAAATATCTTCTTATTGGAAATCTTGCTAAGTGGGCACTTGATCAGGCTATTATCTTACCCTCCTTTGTTGGGCTGGTCAGGAAATATGATCTAAATATCAATTTTCTCTTCAGCTTAACTGAATTATATACTTTATTGCCCACTGGCTTAGGCAATAAATGTTACTGAAAGGACTAATTTAAGATCTGAATTTATTTTAATTAGTCTTTGTAATACAGCGGCAGATGTGAGTCTGCTTAAATGCAACCTGTACTTGCTAAGAATCTCAATGAGGTCCCAAACATTTTCAATTCCTAGACAAGGCAATTTTTAAATAATTTGAAGAGAAAGAGGAAGCCAAAAGAAGGAAGCAGGTTTATTTGGTTCTGATCACATTGTTTGCGCACATGCAGTTCTATAAGGTAGGGTCATGGGCGGGATTAATACCTGACAGCTGTCGTTAACTCCTATGGAAGAGTAGATAACCTTACATGGAATCCATACTCGGATCCTGGGCGGCAGAGTAATGAGTCCCCCTGGAATGAAAGCTCCAGCCTTCTTTGTTGTAACTATTGATCTACTGTAGGGTCCTGATGTGATTTAGATGAGGGAGGAAGAGATAATGGCATTGATTATTCTATTTAGGAAGCAGACTAAGACAGAACTCAGGTACAATACATGAACGGAAAAAAAAAATGCACTCAATCATTCCTTGTCTTTCCTTTGCAGTCCAAGGCAACACAAGGTGTCATGGTGACCGGGGAATACATCTTGATAAACATGTACCTTTGAATTTCAGGGCCACTTTGGTGTAACAAAACCATAACATTGCTTTCCCTGCTCATATTTTTTAATGATCGTGTATTACAGCCTGAAGACAAAGCCCTGGATTCTTGTAATCCAGTAAGAGGCATGCTAGAGAAACAGAGTTCCTGGGAGATCTACGATCTTCCCTAGGAGACATCATACTTTGTAACTTCATTAGGTAAACCTTTCTTTGATTCGAAACTGGATTCTAGAGCCAGGCAGTGGCACATTGGTAATGCAATTGGACCCACATGGGAAGATCCTGGGTTCACATCCTAGGACCTCCCTCTACATGATCCCATTGACTAAGAGTAGGGGTAGATTGTGATGTGAAAACCCTGTTGTGGGTGACTGTCTCTTTGTCTTTCTCTCTGTTTCTCTCATGGAAGAAATAATAAATACAGTTTAATTGAAAAAGAAAAAACAAACAAAGCTATTGTAGCTTCTGTAATGTAATTACCTTAGTCAATTTGGACTGCTGTAACAAATTTCCATAGACTGGCTGGCTTAAATAACACACACACACTTTTCCTCACAGTTTTAGAACCTAGGAGTCCAAGATCTGAGCACTGACAGATCAGTGTCTGGGGAGAACCTGTTTCCTGGTTTGCACACAGCTGGTTGTACCCTCACATGGCAGAAAACAGAGAGAAAGAGAGCATGAAGGCTCTCCTCTCTGTTCTTATAAGATCACTCATACCATCCATGAGGACTCTGGCCTTAGTTCATCATTTCTGGAAGGTCCTTGATGTCATTGTATCAGCATTAAGGTTTTTTTTTTTTTTTTTTTTTTTTTAAGAGAGTTTTGCTATAGGGCATGTGTGCTCACCAGAGAGAGACAAAGAGACAGAAAGAGAGTGCATTCCCTTCAGGAGGCATCCCTCCTTTGCCACAGTTCTTTCTCTTTCATTCTCTTCTCGGGATTTTGGACACACATGTGCATGGACCCAGCATGAGTTTCAAGCCTACGGGTCCTGTACTTGAACTGTGGTCGACTACATAGGAGTACACAGATGTAACCATTACACCATCTGTTGGTCTCTGGGATTAATATTTTAGTACAAGGATTTTGTGGGGGAGGACACAAACATCCACTGCATAACACTAATGAAAGAAGCTCAGTTCACTAGACCATTCTGGTTTTAGTGGTTCTCAAATGTGAATGGGGAGACTGGGAAGCCAAGGTGTAGAGTAATCTCTTTCCCTCAGAGGACATTTGACAATATTCAGAGACATTTTTGATTGTCATGACTGAGGAGGGGGATGACACTTGTATCTAGTAGGTTGAGACATCCAACAAGAAACCCAACACCACCACAAATTCTTTGCTCCAAAATGTCAGTAACACCAAGGTTGAAAAAGCTTGATCTGGTTTATTTCAAACCCTGGTTATCTAAAATTTACTTAAAATTTCTCACCAAGAAGTGAATTGCTTGGTTTGGATCGCCAAGGAATGGTAAGGACTGCCTTGGGACGAGTCTAAGGGAAATGACATGACTTCACAGTTTACAAAGCCTTCTTACATACTCCTACCACCACCATGACGATGTCATGATGAAATTAACATTTACTGAGTGTTTACTATATACCAGATACTGTATTAAGCATTTTATATAAACTTGCTCATGTATTTTTATAAAAAAAAAAGATAAAATCACAGTGGTAGTTATTAGTATTTTTTGCCAGAAATTTTTAAAAAAACTTTAAAAAAATTTAATTAAATTGATTAATTTATTTTAGTTTGACCAAAGAGGCACAGAATGAGAGAGAGAGAGAGAGAGAAACAAGCTGCCAGGATTGGGACTTGAACCAGTTGACCACGTGGGAGTCCAGTGCCCTGAACCACTATGCCACTTGCCAGCCCCAGTAATTAGTATTTTTTCATTATTAAGCAACTTAGGGTAAAGAGAATTTAAAAACTAGCTAGAAATTCCATGTTATTAATGGCAAGGCTGACTGTATATCCAATGTTCTCTTAATTAGTTGTTATATAGATGCATTACATTTGCCCCTTTCTGCCTTGCACCTTTTTCCCTCTTTAGATTACAAATTCTCCGAGGTCTACTGCAGTTTGGGTGTGTGAGCGTATGGGCAAGGGGTGGGCAATGCAGACTGAAGTGCTTAGGGCAGATTCAGGATTGAAGAAATGTTGGTGGGATTTATTATAATACAGATAGTTTGAGTGGGCCAGTCCACGACCTGGTGGTCAGGGTGGCTGGATCTCACATGGGTCACTACATAGTAGAAGTCCTGAACTCGGCAGTTTAAAAAACACACAGGGCACGTGTGTGTGTGTGTGTGTGTGTGTACCCAAAATCTCAACAGAAGGGAGAAATGGAGGAGAAGGGATTGCATTCTCCATGGGAGATGCTTTCTCACTTTCTCTCTCTGTCTCTTTCTCTCTGACATGCACACAGGCCCTCTGGTAATTTTTTATTTTATTTTTTAAAAAAGGATAGTTTTAGTACTAAAACTTATTTCAAGGAATTCTCTCCTTTAAAAGGTACTGATAGAAATGGAACGATACTAGACAGGAAAGAATCAAGCCAGTTCAATTATCAAAAAGAATGATGGTTGTAGTCTGTACATTTTTGAAAATCAATGTGGAGTATTCTGAATATTGCTTCTCTGTCCACCTAGACTGTCTTCTCAGGTTCATCTGCTGGCAGGGGTGGGTGTGTGTGTGGTGTCTTAGACTATTCCCCCTACAGATAGGGAAGATGACTGTAAGCTATTTAATCTAGAACGTGGGACTACAGAATGAAAATCAGGAATTTTCTTTTGAATTCAGTTGATAAATTTCTAGATGATTATAGATAAATATCAATTTAGTGGGATTTGGTAGTCTCTTTTCAAGAATTACTGCAGTCATGCTTTGTGGATCCCAACAGTAAGGCAGAATGGATTTTCCAAGATAGTTGCAACAAGCCATCTTGGAACATTTCCCATCCCACTGGCTTTGCTTATAATGTCACATTGTTACTTGTTTTATTGGGAGACAGGGTCTGTCTTCCTACCCCTTGAATCTGGGTGGGCCTGTGACAACAGAGGAAGAGATGCTATGTCACTTTTGAGACTAGACTGTAAAAGGTAATATGTCTTTCACCTGGTGTCTCCTGAGATACTTGCTCTTAGATCCCAGATGGCACATGGAGAAGCCCAAGCCACATGGAGAAACTGCATGTAGTTATTCTAGCCAACAGCCCCAGAGGAGCTTCCAGCAACAGCCAGTGTGAACTGTCAGATATCTGAGTAAGATGATTCCCAGGCAAAATATTGAAGAAGAAGCCACCTGGCTTCTTCTCATGGCCTATGATTAGATGCAAAAAGAGAGATAAGCTGAAGAAACAACTGTTACATTTTAAGTAACCAAGATTTACTAGGTCTGAAGCGATATTCTTTCTCATTGATAGCTGTAGAAGGCAAATTATTCTAAAATTAAGAAATATTCTCCTAGAGATCAAATTTTGGGTTAAAAAGTGTTAGGAAAATGTGGTATAAGAATGAGACCAAAGGTGTACTGTAAAATGCTTTGCTAAGATCTGAAAAACGATCCTGGGTGATGCCTTTCCGACAGACAAAAGATCTTCCAAGTGGGACACTGTCCCAGAAATCTAACCCGGATCCCAAGATGGAGAAGGGTTTCTCTCTAATAGGTCTGTAGATATGGCTTTTTCTAATGTAGTGGATCATAAATATTGATAAACACCCTCTCCCCCAAGGTGCTGTTTACAAAGTGAAAAGTGAAAGAGGAACTTTTGGACTCCCAATCCCTTATAGACAGAAGCAGGATGGGAAAGCTATTGTTACAACTCAGTTTTCATTTGGAAAAGAAAGTATGAATTAGAGGACAGAACTAGGGACAGAGAAGGAGCCAAGAGTCAGTGAAGAATAAGAGGGCGGGGGTGGGGGACCAGCAGTTAGCGCAATGGCTATGTCACTGGACTCCCATGTAGTCAACCGCAATTTGAGTCCTGGACCTCGTGGCTTAGACTCATGCCGGGCGCGTGTGCATGAGTGCCCAAGATCCTGAGAGGAGAATGGTGGAGAAGGGATGAAGGGATTGCTGAGTGGCCATCCCCCCTGGGGGGTGATTTCTCGCTTTCTCTCTCTCTCTCTGTCTGTCTCTGTCTCTCTGGGGAGCGCATGTGCCCTATAGCAAAAACCTCTCCAAAAAAAGAAAAAAAAAAAGAATAAGAGGGGGTAGGTCTGAGCTCTAATAAGAAATTGGTAATATGTGCTCAGCTGGATTTCAGAATGGCTTTAAGGCAGTGTCTTGATGTTCCCCAGTTTTCCACCTTTTTGAAGGAGCATTGGGATAGCGGTGGTCTTAGCCAGTACCATTCTTTTGGATGTTTGGGGAGAGGAGAGAGAGCCAGACAGCTTGTCTGTAGTTCACAGGTTTTCAGCCTCATTAGCATATGGACATGATTTTGTTGATAATTCCTAGACCTGGTGCCCTGATGGGTTAAGTCTTGGGTTCTTGAGGGAAAGGGATAAGTATGTTTTACATGTGGTAGGGAAGTGAATTCTTTTGGCCCTGAGGGAGGATTGTTATCTTCCAAGATGGCCACGATAAGGCCTTCCATCCGACAGACATTTCTTATAATATGATATGGACATTTCTCCCATGGAGAGGTGGCATTATATTCCCCTTGAACGTGGATAGGCATGAGATTGCAAGGGAAACAATGCAACTTCCAAGGCAGGGCCATATAAGAGGATAGAGCTCCAACTGGTCTCTCTTGGAAGATTTGCTTTCAGAACCCAAGTGCCATACTATGGGAATGTTACTAACAGGTGTTCTGCTGAAAGCTCACAGTAGACAACCAGTATTGATTATTAGACATGTGAGAAAGAAATTCTTGGTCTAGAAGTAACTCTAGACCAAGCACCTGAGTGCATCTGCATGGCGGACCCCAAGTAAAAACCACCTAGCTGGACCCAGTCAACCCAAAACCCCGAGATATAATATTGTTTCTAGTCACTTATTTCTGGGATGACTTGTTATACAGAAAAGGAGAAATGGAATAACTTGTTCAGTCATGTCCTGCACCATGTTCATTTTTATTGTTTTTATCTCTTTTAAGATTTTTTCATGTGTAATATATATATATTTATACACACCATATGAGAAGAAGTCTGTGATGCATAAAACCTTAAAGAGCTCCCAAACTCTGGGCCAGCCAGTGGCGTGGTGGTTAATGTAGCTGGATCCCACATGATCAACCATGCAGTTCAAGTCCTGAACTTGGTGACTTGAAAAACACACTGGGCACATATGTATATATATCCACAATGCCCCAAAAAAGAAATGGAGAAGGGACTGTGATGTGGCTAACCTCCGTAAGACGGTGCTTTCTCACTTTTCTTGTCCCTCTCTCTGTCTCTATTGCAAGCACATGCACCCTCTAGAAAATAAATAATAAAGTTGCCAAATTCTTTAGGTTTTTCTTCTTGAGCAAAAATTTTACACATACATATATACATACGTGTATATGTGAAAGGAACAGAAAGCAAAGTAGAGGAGAGAAAACATCAGAATGTATACTATAGACAGTTTCAAATTCTGCATAATAATTTCTAAATTTAAATTAGAACTTTGCATTTCTGCTGACATTCTTGATTCATTATTATTATTATTATTATTATTTTTGCTGAAATTGGTTGTTAATGATAATCTTACTGTGTGTGGACATTTAAACTCTGAATTTTGAGGTTAGCTATGGAAGTTGAATTAGAGGGATCTCATCATATTCAGTAGTTAAATAGCTGAGCAAATCACTCTGAACTGTCATCCTTGCTGCTGATAAATATCTTCAATCCCATTCAAATATATTCTATTTCCAAGGCTATTTATAATAAGCTTTTTCCTCCATCATCAATTCTACTCATGCAGGTTGCCAAAGCTCTCTAAATCATTCTCCATCCTTTCAATAAATTATCAGCATATAATTAGTAATACATCAAATGTGTACTTGACCAGGTCCCTATCCTCTCTCAACAGAAGTAGACTTCAAAATATGCCCTCAACTTATTTAGTATGAAGACACAGGTAAAGCCATATATAGAGTCAACAGAAGTCCCTTTAACTGGATCCAGAGGAAAGACTTGTGTTGGTATAAACTTGGCTCAATTGTAAATGGTACAGTAAGTTAAAAAAAAAAGCAATAAGGACATTTCAATGCTGGTAGAAAGCTGGGGCACTGAACTTAGGTCTATGGTGCTAGGCCCTGGTCATAACAGCATAGTTTGACTCCTAGAAAAAAATTTTTTTCAAGATTCATATGACCATGTAACACTGCAAATTAACTCCTCAGATGTTCCTAGTGGTTTCTTCTCTAATTATTCTACAATTATAAAAATAGCACACAAATAAAAAATATATCCACATAAGATATTAAGGAGAATCACATCTGAATGAGATAAGACATGAGCTGGGCTATTGGGCCTTGAAACCACAGATGAAATTACGTTCCTGCTCTCGAGAAGTTCATTATACAGAAGTATTGAATTAATGTTGTAACAAAGTGCCACAAGCTGGGTGGTTTAAACAACAGAAATTCATTGTCTCATAGATCTGGAGGCTAGACATCCAAAATCAAGGTGTTGATGGAATTGATTCCTTCTGAGGGATGTGACCAGAGATCCGTTTCGAGACTTCCTCCTTGGTTCGTAGACAGCCACCTTTGCGTTCTTGTGACACTCTTCTTCCATGTGTGTCTCCAGGTACAAATTTCTCTTTTTTATAAGGACACAAGTCATATTGGATTAGGGCTTACCTTAGTGACCTCCATTGAACTTGATTATTTGAAATAAAGTTACATTATGAGATGCCGGATATCAGGACTTCATTATATATTTTTTTGGGGAGGGGACAGTGAGAAGGTCACAGTTCAACCCATAACAAGTCTGTTAGTCAAGAAGAGAAAGAAAGTATGGTGCTAAAAACACAATGATAGGAGAACTTATAGTCTTCCTAGAAAGTCAAGGCACATGCAATTAGACAACAGTTCGGCTCTGTAAGAACAGACCCAGAGCTTGCTAGTACGACACAGTTTTCATTATCAGGGGTCAAAAGGGGTCCCGAGAGTTTTGCACTCTTCAGACAAGACCACCAAGTCAGGCTGACATTATTCGTGGTATGCTCACCACTTTCTGCCTGGAGCCTTCAGCACAATTGTCCCCATGGCTATCATCCCCAGCTGGGCGAGCCATCACCGGAGGCCCTTGTTGCTCTTTTGTGCACACCGATCCTCAGACACCGATCCTCAGACTGCCTTGGGAAGCCTCCCATTGTGCTTTTCGGAAATTACCATTGGTCACTGGTGAAATCCCTGTATGCATGATCTCTTTTATGAATATTCCCTTTGCACCTTGCCCTGTTAGAAACCTGGCTCCCTCTAAGAAAACTCTTTCCACTGAAGCTCTCACAAATATTAGCCATCATTTTTCTCCCATAATCCCCCTCTCATTGGGTTCAGAGGTAAGGAACAAGTTCTCCTCCATCCTCATTGTTCGTTCTGAAACATTCTTCCTCTTTTGTCCTTTACAATAAATACCTTTGAGTTTCATATTTTCAAACTATTACCTCTTGTTATAGTTACCTCTCAAGCTCCAGGGCATTTTTTTTTTTCTTGAAGATTTCTGGCTCACTCTGCAACAATACTCGTATTATAATAATTGGTGATTTGCAAGTCCTTGTAGGACATTCATTCAGTACCTTGGCCTCCCAGTTTCTTGAGTGTCCCTTTTCCAATCATCTTTTCCTCCACTTACCCCAGCCACTCATTTCTATGGTCATCCTTACTGGGTCGAATCATTACCAATAATTACTACATAATCTTTATTTCTAGCATCTATGACCACCACCTCATGTATTTCATGCAAATTCTTCTAAGAGTCCCTATTCTAATCTTTCAGCCCCATTTGCTCCTATAATTAATCTACCCTTTCACTGTCCTTTATGCCTGCATCAAGACCTCCCTTGTCCCATATCCTTCCTTTCTTCTCTGTTCAGCTGAAATGTTCTTGGTTAGTCATTAGAATTATTAACTCCTTCATGTTTATCTTTAATATCCTTGCCTGCTCTTATTTAGATTTTCCAGAAGGACAAAATTTAATCCTTTTAATAAGGTTTATATATATTTTACACCTGCAAATAAATGGAGAAAACACAGCCCATGTTTACTAGGGTCACTTCACATTCTTTTCCTTACATCTTTTTTTGTACTCTATCCTTTTCTTCTAATTCAAAGATATAGAATGTATTTTACATGTGAAGAACAAACGTTATTTTTCAGGTGGAAAAATTATTCTTCCTTTTAAGACTAAATTCTCCCTAAGAAGTCTTTCATTAGTTACTTCTGCTATTGAAGTTTGAGAAGCAGTTCATCAAAATTCAGAAACTCGACGCAACTCAAATTTAAGTCCAATTGATGAATCTGAAAGATCTTGTAGTTGATAACCTAATTGGACATCCAGGACAGGCTTCTTCAGGAATTAAAAGATAAATGGATTTTTCAAGAAAAGTGGCTCATCAATCTCTATTTAAAAGACGTCATCACTTCCATCCTCAGTCTTCTCTCAGGCACACTGCTCTTCTGCATCAGGCAAAAAGCATAGCTACCAAAAATGAACAAATACAAACTAAACTGATAATAAGGCCTTCTAGCTGGCATTATCTTCTCTCCTCTGAGGCATTGTGTGGGAATTTGAGTTAGGGAAAAAGTACATTATTATATGCGTGAGTTTTTTTCCCCCCTGTTTTTGTTTTATTTTGTTTTGCTTAGCTTCTTTTGTTGTTTAAGATAGTAATTTCCAGTTGTAGTACAGTTGATTAGTATTCCTTTCTGTTAGAAAATTAATACCTGGCTCTATCCTAAACTCTCATTGGTGTATGAAAAATGGCTAAAATTGAGGCCAACAGGTAGTGGTTAAGGTGCTGGACTCCCACATGACTGACTGGGGTTAGTCCTGGATCTGGCGGTTTGCTTTCTCACTTTCTTTCTCCCCCTGTCTCTCCCTAGTGAGTGCATGTGCTCTACAGCAAATTTAAAATAATAATAATAATTAATAAGACTAAATAAATAATAATAAAATAATGGCTGGGCTGAAGCTGGGGGCCCTTTCTTAATCTTAAAACAACTAGCTGCCTACTCATAGGTACTCTCTTACCCCTTGTTGGTCTGATTCATGGATTTCCTGATGTAAAATATTGCCCATTTAAATCAAAAGGCTCCCTTAATGACACTGCAAACTGCTTTCCAGTTCTAACTTGCCATTTTTATAAAAACCTTGTTGATGAAGTGTATGATGCTCTGGAGTTTAATGAAGAAAAAAAGAACAGAAGCATATTTTGATCAATTTTAAAGTGACTGACATTTGAATAAACTTTATAACTATTTTCAAGCTAAATGTGGGAGAAAGATAATATTTTTAATATGAGAAAAGCACATTTCTATTTTCTTAAGTTTCCAATTTCCTTCTACAAGCAAATGAAAGTGTCAAGTCCCTGGTGGTCATAAAGTCATCTGAGATTAGTCTACCTGGTGTATGCAGGGCCCACTCTCCCAATCTTAATGGTCCATTGTGTTGGTGATGCCGACATGCCTTTATTATAAAGTCCAAGGAATATATAAAAAACTACACATTTGGTATGTACTGCTTATAGTTAAAGCCCCAAGATTCTGTCCGCTCTTCTCATCTGAAGAAAATTTATGTTTTGCTGAGATTACTAGAAAGTATATATGGATTTATTTCTTTCTGTTTTTTACATCTATTGAACTAATCATATAGTCCTAAAAATCATGTATGTGGTGAATGACATTAATAATTTTTTTGGGGGGGTGGGAGTTTTACTATAGGGTGTGTGCACTCACTAGAAAGACAGAGAGACAGAAAGCGAGAAATCACCCCCTCCCCCCCCAGGAGGGGATGGCCATGCCTTAATCCCTTCTCCTCCATTCTCCTCTTGGGATTTTGGGCACACATGCACACGTGCCCAGTCTGAGTTTAAGCCACCGTGTCTGGGACTCAAACCGTGGTCTGCATATGGGAATCCAGCGACATACCAATTTTGCCAACTGCTGGTCCAAATGTATATATATTTTTCTATAGGATATATGCTCTTGCTGGAGAGAGACAGAGAGAGGGAAAGTGAGAAATCACCCCCCCGGGGGGATGACCACACTATAATCCCTTTTCCTGTCTCCTTTCAGAATTTTGGACACGCATGCACACATGCCTGGCATGATTTTTAAGCCGCTGGGTTGAGGACTCAAACCACGCTGTAAAACTATGTGGGGTCTAGAACCTTAACTTCCATGCCACTGCTTGTCCACATTAATAAATGTTCTGATAAACAAAGCTTGTTTGCTTAGGATGAAGTATTTTTAAAATTAAGTATTATCTTTTATATGTATTCTTGAACTAAGTTTATTATAGTTTCATTTAAGATTTTTATATCAGGTTCAGTTTGGTTTATAATTATTCACCTTCATAATCATCCTTGTCAGAATTTTGTTAGCAAGGTTATAATCACTTCATGAAATGGTAGAGTACATATTTTTTAGGTGTTTGTGAATCGTTTATCATCGAAATTATTCCTGAATGGTGGAATTTCCTCTTGAAATCATTTGGGTTTGAATTTTCTTTCTTGGAGACTTTTAATTACCTAGTCATTTTATTTTTTTTTTACTAGTTATAGTATGTTTAAGTTCCCTTCAAATCAGATTTGGTAAGTTATTTAGGGTGTATGGGTATATTTTCTGTCTTACTTAACTTTTCAATTTATTGGAAAACTTGTCTTAATTAAAGTCTTAATATGCTCATTATTTTTAAAGAATTATTTAACTTTATTTATTTTATTTGCTCACTTATTTTGATTTTGCAAGAAAGACAGAGAGAGAAAGAGAGAGAGAGAGAGAGAGAGAGAGCAAGCAAGCCACCAGGTCCGGGACTCGAAATGTGGTTGCCCAGGTGGGAGTCCAGCACCCTTAACCACCACACCACCTGCCGGCCCCAATATGCTCATTATTTAAAAAATTCTGCAGCGTTTTCTAAGTCTCCTTTTCATTTTAAATTTTATAAGCTTTTTTCTTACTCTCTGACATAAATTTGCTAATGTTATTAATTTTTACAAAGATTAAATTTTTGGTTCTGCTAATCATCTTTATTATGTCTAGTTCTAGTTCATGAGTTTATTATTTCCTTTATTGTACTTCAGCAGAGTTTATTATGTTGTTAGTTTTCTTTCTTTTCTGGTTCTTTTTTTCTTTGCAAGTTAGGTGATGCTGTGTTTTGGAGGACTACTCTACATAATTCATTAGATCAAGCTTGCTACTGTGTCTAAATCTTTAGCTTGATTTCTTTGTCTGGTTGATTTATTGATTATGAATAGGGGTCTGTCAAATGCATCTTCTACAACTCTGTATTAAACATTTTAATTTCTAGAACTGTATTTTATTTTAAAAACTATGTAATCTAAGATTAACATAGCTATACTTACCTTGTTTAGTATATTCCTGCTTCCTTTTATCAATTCATTAACTCGTAAGTATTCTGATTCTTTGTACATTAGGTGTCTCTTTTTTCTAAAAGAATTATTTTATTTAACTTTATTCATTTATTTGTTTATTTTAATTTAACCAGAGAGGGACAGAGAGAGAGAGAGAGAGAGACAAAGAAAAAAAGCAAGCCACTAGGTCTGGGACTTGGAAAGCAAGCCACTAGGTCTGGGACTTGAACTGTTGTTGGCCATGTGGGAGATGTGGGAGTCCAGTGCCTGTAGCCACCATGCCACCTGCTGACCTCCGATAGATGTGTCTTCTAAGCAGTACTGTTCTATAGTGTGACAATCTTTCTCTGGTAACTGAAAGTTTAATCCATTCACACTTAAAAAAAATTTTTTTTTTGAGAGATTTTTGCTATTGGGTGCATGTACTCCCTGGAGAGACAGAAAGACTGAAAGTGAGAAATCATCCCCAGGGCAGATGGCCACATCACAATCCCTTCTCCTTCATTCTTCTCTTGGAATCTTGGACACACATGCACTCACGCCTGGCATGAGTTTGAAGCCACTGGATCCAAAATTTGAACCACGGTTGACTATGTGGGAGTCCAGTGATATAACTACTATGCCAGCTGCTGATCCCCATTTACAGTTTTTACAACTAAAGGATATATTTACATTTACATCATCTTATCTTTTGATTATTTTTCTTTCTTCTTCTGTTTATTACACACCTTGTCTTTTTGAAAGATTATTCTTCTCACTGTAGTTTTATACTTTAATTGGTTTGACAGTTGTACAAATTTTGTCTATTACCTATTTTATTTTTTTACTATTATTTTTAAAAATTTTGCTATAAGTACATGTCTCATTAGAGACAGATGAAGAAAGAGGGAGGGGAGAAAGTGTGAAAGCATTCCCAGGGGTGATGGTGATGCCATAATTCCTTCTACTTTATTCTCTTTTCAGGATTTTTGGGCATGCATGCATACACACCTGGTGTGTTTTTCAAGCCACTAGTCCTGGGAGTTGAAGCATGTGGTCAGTCATGTGGGATCCAGCCACCCCAATCACTATTCCATTGGCTAGCCCTGCTTTAATTAATTATTCAATTAATTAATGAAGTTATCTCTTTATTTTAGTTTTTTCATTTTGTTTTATTTTGCTATAAGGTTCATGTTCTTGCTGGAGTGGCAGAGAAAGACGGAGAGAGGGAAAGTGAGAAGTCACTCCCAAGGAAGGATGGCCTTGCCACAATGCCTTCTCCATTCTCCTCTTGGAATTTGGGCGTACATGCACATGTGCCCAGCATGATTTTTAAGCTACTGAGTCTGGGACTTGGACTGTGGTCGGCCACATGGCAATCCAGTGCCTTAATCACCATGCCACTTACTGGCTCCTCTTTTCTTATTTTAAAATGATTATCCTTGCCATTTTTTACTTGCATACTTGGCTGATTAATGTTAAAAAAATAGTGTATTTTTTTACCCTGCAGGGGAGAAAATATAAGGACCTTTCATTTTTCTCTGATTACACTGCCTTAAATTTATATATTATTGTCTTTCTTACTTTATCTTCAGTCTACTTTTTCCAAATAAGAAAATTTTTGTTATCATTATATGGGCATTAAAAAATTTATGCTCTTTCTCAGTCTGAAGTGTATATTAAATTTTATTTTTTAGTAAAGGAATGCAGAAGGAAACCTTGTTTAGATTTTGTTTCTCTAAAAATATCTTTATTTTGACCTCTCACTGGAATTATTTTCATAATATATACAACTGTTGCTGGCTATGCTCTCTCAGCATATTGAAGACATTTTTCGACTGTGTCTGGACTTCATTGTTTCTATTCAGAGATCCACTGACTGTTAGTATTATTGTCATTCCTTTGTTAAAACGTACCTTTTTTCTTTATTTTTTTGGGGGAGAGGTTTTTGCTATAGGGCGTGTGCGCTCGCCAGAAAGACAGAGAGCGACAGAGAGACAGAAAGCAAGAAATCCCCCCCCCCAGGGGGGATGGCCACACCACAATCCCTTCTCCTCCATTCTCCTCTTGGGATCTTGGGCACGCACGCACACGCACCTGGCATGAGTTTAAGCCACCGGGTCTGGGACTCGAACCATGGTCGACTACATGGGAGTCCAGCGACATAGCCATTACACTAACTGCTGGTCCCATAATGTACCTTTTTTCAACCTGTCTATAACCTATTTGTCTTTTTTTTTTTTTTTTTTTGTTTGTTTGTTTGTTTTGTTTTCACTATAATTATGACCTTTTTTGGTATGGATTTATATTTTTGTACTTATTAATTTATTTTGATTTGGATTTGTAAGACTTCCAGATTCTGATAATTAATATCATCTCTATCCTTTGCATTATCTCTTCCTTGAACTCTGGTTATATGAGTGCTAGTCTTTCTTATACTATTCCACATAACGCTCAACTGTTTCTTTGTATTTTCTATATTCTTGCCTCTGTGAGGAAATCTGCAAATCTTTCATCTAGAAATTTTAGTTTTCTAGTTCCCTCTTCAGCTCTGTTTGATTTTCTGTGCATTTTAGTTTTATTTATTTATTTTTATTTCTAAACATTTTATTTAGTCACTTCGTAAATCCCCTTGGTCTTTTAAAACAGTTTCTTGCTTTCAACACATATTCTCAGATTCATATTTTATTTCTGCAAACATAGTAAACACATTCATTTTATATTCTGTCTCTGATAATTCCAGTATAAAAATTTTGCTTGGAGAGTTCTATTTGCTTATGGATTTACTCTTTTTTGCCAGAAGCTTATTACTCCTTTATGCTTTGTCCAAGTCACTTCTTTGACACCTCGACTACAGATGGGTTTGTACAGAGGATTTGTGTTTGCCTCTATGAGGTTACTGATAAAATAATTTTTTTAAGTTTCTTTTTTTTTTTTTCCTTCCAGGACTAAGAAAAACAAAGTGAGACAGACACAGAGTGACAGAACCCCCAACAGGGTCTTGATTCCATGATTGACCCCTAGCCTCAGCTGCCCTGGACCATGGACATGCATGTGCCCAGCATGCTCAGGGAGATCTCTGGAAGAACCTTCCTATGTGGGTCAACCTTGCAGAGCACTGTGTTACCACTGTGCCCCCATCTGGCCTCAATCTGATGAAATCTTTCACCTAGGACTACATTAAAGGGCATTCCAAATTTCAAGTTTTTCAGCAACTGGGGAGTATGAATTTGGTTAGGAAACACATCTGATGTCTGATGTAATAGATTTCCATGAGAATGATTTTCTTTTCGCTGTCAATTCTCCTGCTATATTCAGATAGGCAATTTTGTTTGCTTCTCCTTGGATACAGATGGATGGTGCAAGGTGGGGGTTCTTTCTAGTCTGCTTTATGCTTTATGGTAAGAGATATTCCTATCAGTCTCACTATTCCAGGAGAGGCTCCCTTAGCCTGTAACTTCTGTTCAGAACTCCTTGAGATTATAATGCTCAAGATCAACTTGAGCAAATGGCCTTAGTTTAAATGTTAGTTTTAGTAATCAGTTCAGATCTCTGGTTCCTACTACTAGTAGATTTCAATCTCTGTGAATTTTCTACATTCTTACCATCTCATATAAGCACTTAAAGCTTTTTAAAAAGCCTATTTTCAGTTCTTTACAGAGGGAGGGCCCTTTCAAAGAGTATAGTCTATGATGGTTTATAATATTGTCAAAAGCAAAAGTTGAAGTCCTTTTGAAGACTGGGAAAACTACATTTGCGGTTGATGTTATTTGTTTAGCTGAGTCGCCATATTAAAGTAATTACAACTTTCAGAAGAGTGCAGCAAAATATATATTTGCTGCTAACCTCATTTTTGTGTCTTGGGTCTTAATTGTAAAAGAATGCCAATTTCTACTGTATGAGAATGGAAAATAATGATTATTTTAGCCTTTCAGTTCTTTAGTTTTACTGAATGTGACTTCATTGTGTAACTCATTTTCCTAAGCCTAAACCAAGCAAGATTTTAAACACATTGCTTATATTTTAATCTGTGACCTATAGAAATTAAAGAAATCATTAGTGAAGAAAATGCTAGAAATGAAAAACATGATTTATATATTTTCAAATGAATTGCTTTTCTTTTCTTGGTACATGAAAAAATCAAGAGTTTTCATGTTTGAAATTTACAGAGTCTTTAAAACATTCCTATTCTACTTGTTAATACAGGAGTAAAATAATGGAAGAGCAACAGTAATCTTCCCCAAGGGATGGCAGTTCCAGTGTAGAAATGGAACGTAAAACTTTCAGTCTGAGATTTAAAAGGCTCAGGTTCCATCTAAATGTCCTGAGTCTTTGGTGAGTTTTTCATGAGACAATGCATGTCTCAAGTGGAGACTTTGGTGTGAAAAGATCACAAGACATCATTTCTTCAGTTTAATAATCCATTTAATACTATCTTTCAATCCCATTTCATGCTCAGTAAAGCAAGAATAAGTGAACCTTTTGCTGACACTGGTTTTTGTCGAAGAGCTTTTGTTTATAAAGCAGTGGCGACATGATCTTATCATGGTCTATCGTTACTGGTTTGCTTCTGTCCCCTATCCAAGTAATGTTTCCTGTGATGTGTGCAGTCTTTTCGGAGTGATGACTCCTGTCCTACGCTAAAGTGGTTTGACAGTACTTGCTCGCTTTCAAAAGAGAGACATGTTTCAACGTTCTGCCTCAAAAATCTAAGTAATCACTTTTAAGTAATCACTTTCATTCAGCCGTTTCTGAACTTTGCGAGGGAAATAGGAATTCAGCTGCTCAAAGACGAACCACAGTGAAGGAAGTCATGGACTCTGGAATTAGCTTCTGGGAGCCACACGATGGACATTGGATGGCTGGACCCTGAAATGATATTCCTG
>NW_006159932.1:585228-593478 GCF_000334495.1 Tupaia belangeri chinensis
CCTGCTGGAGCTGTGCTCACCTGTGTGCTTACCATCAAGTTAGAGAGAACAGGAATCAGGTAGGGTTGGGAAAAGAACCAAACTCAGTCCTTTGCATTAGTTCTACTGAAGCTCTCTGAATGCTGTGTCTGGTGGCAGGCCTCTCCATTTTTATAGTTTGAGAATGATAATAATAATCAAAGGGAATAATGGGAGTCTGCATTAACAATGTTTTCGTGAATATATTTGAAGAGGCTCATTCAGCATTTGCAAAGGAAATACAGTATTACGGTTTTCATAAAGTTTATATACTACAGCAATTTTATTTTAAATTTCCAGAGCAGCTTATGGGCTGCTTTTACACAATCAGTAACATTAATCCTTCTTTTGCAGGTGAAAGAATGGAAATTTAGTGAGTGAATGAATGACTCACCCAAGTCCCATAGTACAGGACTGGCAAAGCCACACCCAGAACTGGGGTCTCCTGGTTCGTATACCTGTGCTCTGTCTATACCCCAGCTGCGCTCCTTGGCACCCAGGAGTTAGTTCCCTGGGTGTCCTTCTGGTGTCTCCCAAACCCTCGCTCTCACCTGGGAAGGTGCTCGCAAGGTCATAAAAATTAGGTTGCTCAAGGCACATACCTCAAATCTAATCTCTGGTTTGGAGGACGATTCTTCCCATATCACTAGATAGACATTTATTTTCAAGCCTAGAAATGTCCTCGTATGAGTTTACTAAAATTGACAAAGTGGATAAATAGTCTAGTAAGCAACCAAAGAGAACTTAAAAGAAAACATCTGCAAATAATAGTTTCTGCAAGGATTTCACCCTGTTGTCATGAAGAATTACCAAATGCCCACTGTGTGTGGCAAGCTCATGATAAAAGTTCTCTCCCAGAAGGCCTAAAGCTAGGTAGAAAGACAGACCATGTGTCTGGGCAATAGGAGATTCCAGCCACCATCATTGTAAAGACAGAAGGACACAGAACATCGTAATGATTTTTGATGTGTCCAGAAACATTTGGAGAATAAGTAGGACAAAAAGAAGGAGCTACATGTTCTAGGGATGAGAGAGCTAGAAATTTAAGTCAGTGGCCTGAGGTCAGCCTGCCACAGTGCCTGAGAAGCAAGAGTTTTGAGGCATGTCACCAGTCCTCTCTGAGCTTCGGTGTTCTCTATTAAAGCGGGATGCTGACTTATATAACAAAGTGGTTTAGAGGAGTAAACTAACTTGAGTGCAAAAGCGTTTTGTTGATCATATAGGAATGCACAGGGGAAGGGAGAGTGAAGAATGGATTGTTACATGAGGCTGTGGATTTTGCTCTGATGGTGCTAATCACTCCAGTGGTAAAGCTATCTTTCTAAAATGCCTTGGATTCTACAGAAACCTCCACGGCCGTTCTCCAACTTCTTGCAGCAGTTCATGAAGCTGTGTGGCAAATGGCAGATGCAGATGCAGCATTTGAGGAATGTTGAAGTGTGGTGCGTGCCTCTCTGTAATCTCTGTTTTTATTTTTTATTTTTGGAGAGGTTTTTGCTATAGAGCATGTGCACTTGCCAGCCAGACAGACAGAGACAGAGAGACAGAAAGCAAGAAATCACCCCCCCCAGGGGGGATGGCCATGCCGCAATCCCTTCTCCTCCATTCTCCTCTTGGGATCTTGGGCACGCACGCACACGCGCCCGGCGTGAGTTTAAGCCACAGGGTCTGGTCTCGAACCACTGTCGTCTACATGGGAGTCCAGCGACATAGCCATTATGCTAACTGCTGGTCCCTCTCTGTAGTCTCACTGGGTATCTTGTATGCTTGGGCAACCAAATAGCAACTTACTGCTCATGGCTGTGTTCCTGTGATGACTACCATCCATATTTGAAGTGCTGTGCTTTGATCCTAAACATCATAGGAAGAATACTTTTGATAAAAAATTTTAAGGAAGTGTATAACTTTTCCTTTTCATTTCTTGGCCTTTTTTTTTTTTCCTGTCTGAATTCATAGAACTGGGCACTACACCCCATGAGATGGTCATGTCAACAATGTGCGATTTCATATTGCATTGCTTCATCTGTCTAGATTATGGGCAAGACAATTATAAAAGACAGATGTCTACAATGTGCAGATTTTCCAGTCTTCATTTTTAACATTGGTGCAGTAAGCCTAGGTTAGTTTTAATGTTAGCTATGGGGACACCCTGAGAATCAAAAGGCACTAACGAGATCGGTTTTAACTTGACTTGGGGTCAGTAGAAAAGAAAAGAAAGACTTCTTGTATCTACGAGTTCACAGTTGTACGTACATGTGATATCAATCATATTCCCACATAATTAATATTCTGCTTGTGTTTTGACAGGCAGCTTGGTGCTAAGTAGAAATCACCTTAAATCCTATTCAAAATCTTTTTTTTTTTTATTAAATTTCAGCTTGTGTTTTATAAAGCCTAATGTAAGAGTGTGTGTATAAGATGGGGAAAGAGGCTGGAAGGAAGCCCCATCAGGTGTTGAACAACTATGTAAAAAATATGGATTTAGGGGCACTCTAAGACTGTCTCTGGTCCATCCTTTTCAGTTTCTATCAGTACTTGGGATTGAGGTAGAGAAGGAAACTGATCAAATGTACAAATGAAACAAATCTAGGCAGGAAAAAAACAAGCATGACTTGGTCGAAACACACAAGGATTTGGGGGCTTAAACACCAGGTCAAGTGACAATCAAGCTAAAAAGTAGCAGGAAACTCCCTGGGTTTGAGAGTCTATTTTCAGTAGGTCATAAGCATAGACCTACTAGCTAGCTTGGCCAAAGTCATCTAATGAAAAGGTGAAGATTTCAGTTTCATCAATGGTAATGTAGCTGCTTTAAACAAAAAAGAGGTAAAATTACTTTATGTTAATAGAAGGAAATTTGGAAAAAAAAATCTTTTTTTTTCATCTAATAAGGATAAGTTAGTCATTTCTCTTTATAAGGCAAAGATTTCATATTAGAGTCATAGATACGGTTTAAAATAAAGTCAGATCTTCTGAGCTTTATGCAACTATTCTACCTTACTTTTCTGGAACTCTCTTGGCTGCCTGTGCTAAAATATGATAGGATTGTTGCAACTGCTTCTAGTTCTAAGTCTTCTATCCGGTGATGTTTTTGTATATCTGAGCTACTAGCTTCAAAAATTAACTTTCAGGTTTTGTGGAAACTGCCTCAATTCTTTCAGCAAGAGCTGGTAAGCACTGGGTCTGTGGCGAGACACGCATGTTCTCGGCGTAATTGCTCACAACTGCCTCCCTAAGTAGTTTCTTTCATATTTCATGATTTGGTGGAAAACCCAATGTGGTTAGGAAAAAGATGTGCATAAATGAAGCATAATTATATTGATTCATGTTAAGCTGATAAAGATTTATTTGTCCTGAAGGCATAATAATGGCTAAGATTTGCCCGTGATCAATAACTCTTGAACCAATAAATCTTGGTATCGGCAACAGAAGCCAATATCTACTTAAACTTTTTTCAAAGTGTTGTTATAATATGCTGATGGCATGAAACATGGGAGCACATAAAATAGTCTCTTGAGCTTTATGTTGACACTAAATTTGGATTTGACAAGAGTTAATATTTTAGATCTTGGTGACATAGGACCAAGTGGCTGATCAAGAGGAAAGTTAATACCGAGGATGGGTAGTTAGTAACGTGTGTTTTAGAAGAGCAAATAAGATTAGTGCATGTGGAAGCACTTAGCTAAAAACCAAAGCATTATAGAAATGGAAAGTATAAGAATTTGCCTACTGATTCTGAGCTCTGCACAACATACTTATAAGATGAAAACCAGAACTTTTTGCAAGAATAGGAATCTAGATATGAGAAGAAATGAGGAAAGAGTGTATCAAGAAAGCAAGGAATGGAAGGGACAGTGACTTAACATTTTATTGGGAACCTAGCCTGTGTTAGATGCTGAGGGGATTATTAGTATTATCTTTAAAGTTTTTATTTGGTTTCTACTATGAGCAAGAGAGAGAGAGAGGGAGGGAGGGAAGGAAGGAAAGAGAGAGAGAGACAGCACTCCCAAAAGGGTCTTGATGCCATGATCCAACCCTAGACTATATCCAGCCCCAGATCATGGGCACACATGCACCTCATACTCAGGGAGGTCTCCAGACTTGAACTGCAAACTTTTCCATGTGGGACTGCCTTGCAGAGTCCTGCATTTATTTTTATTTATTTACTTATTTTTTTACCACTGTGTCATCTTCTGGCCACATGATGGAATTATTCGATGTATGTTGTTCCCTTTAATTGACTTGTAGTTCTCACAAGTCTTTTAAGTACGAGCCCAAACACAAGCACAACTCCAATATCAACAGAACTAATGTTTGTGCTAAGAAGCTGGTTCTACAGCTTTAAGTAGCAGAGTTGAAATTTGAGTCCAGGTCTGTCTGACTCCCAGATCATTCTCTTTCTAGGCTGTCATAAAGAAAAAGCCCAACGTTGCCAAGGTATTTCAAGCTTTCTACACATGTTCTTTTAGTCACTTACTTGTGTTCTTCAATTACTCAGGTGAAATACAAGTATACACTGCAAAAATAAAGACATCACTGATGTAAAAGGTAAAAGCCTCTATCTTGTTTTCACAGATCCCACTCCAATCCCCAGAGGTAACTACTACTATGCCTTTATAAACATGCACACATGTTTCTACACATGTCTAAATATACATGTACAAACATATAGTTGTGTGGAAGATTTTTGTTATACAAAATGCCATTTTGCCAGCTTTTGTTCTTTTTCTTTTTCTTGTGGAATATATATTTGCCTTGTTTACATTCAACAATTATCGTGCTGAACTAAAAATCTGCTACTTTCGGCATGTGGCGTGATTTCTTTTCCTTAGCCGGATTGTAGATTTAAACAACTTCTTATTTTTTCAGTATCTAACCAATCATTTTCTCTAATTTTTAGAAAACAATGGAGCAAACCATGCAATTATTTCAATATCTTGGTGCCAGCCAACACCGCCATGCAGACAAGGAGGGAAACATGGCTGAAACAGAACCGCCAGCCACTGGGCAGTGCTAATAGTCTACAGTTCACAGTGCTTGTTTGTTAGTGACACCTGACTCTAGCCAAGTAGAGTTTCAAGAGAGGTATATATATATATTGCACACAAGTTCAAGTTGTTTCAAATGCAACCTTCTTTTACAGTTTTAGTTTGTATGCGAAAGTAGTTCTTAAAATCAGAGAAGTTTTTGTGCAAAGAAAGTAAGAATGTTCTCATTTTGATAAAAGGCATTTTTTTCCAAAAAGTATATATTAATTTTTCACATTTATTTTCTGCGTGTGTGTGTGTGTGTCTGTGAGTGTGTATGGGGGGTGAGATTTTATCATCTGCCTGAAAATCTTTTGTTCCTTACGCACTTAATAAATAGGTCTTATTTTACACTTAATTATAATTTTTCTGGGTCTCTTCGGATTTTTCTAGTCTTCCTAAAGCAACCTGTGCATTGACACTTAGAAAATAGGTTTAGAATAATTTTTTTTTAAAAGTCACTAACAAACAATTGCAGATATATATATATATATATATTTAAAGTCACTAACAAACCACTGCAGATATTCCAACCTAGCCAACAACTAAACTCTGCCCTATTTACCCTGAGCATACTATCAGCGAAAGACAATGTCTTGATGGATCATTCATGGAAAACTAAAGTAATTACCATCATTCTAATATTCCTATTTAAATGCATGGAAAACTGATTAGCTGAAGGCAGCCCTATATATAGCAGAAATGGCATCTTCTTAATATTTATGCTAATGTAAAAGACATTTTACGCAAAGGTTAGGGGTGACATATGGGTAAGAAATGATCTTAACGTACACACTTATTTACTCACAGTAATGCAAGACATGAAAATTACTCTCTGTGCGAGATTTAACAGGCACAGACGACTAGGTGTGGAAGAATAGATCGATACAAAAATACATGTATGTTCGCAGGCACAAATATATATATTCATAAGATACATTAATGTAGAATCGTCACCCACTGATACAGAAGTAGAACATTCACCCCCTCTGAGCTCTAGTTTTAGTAGTAGATTTCAGTTCACTTTCAGCCTGAGGTCATCACTATCAGTCCAAAGAGAATTTTGATGCAAATTAGAAAAGGCTGAATAATTTAGCTGACTCTGAGCGTTAGCCACCTCATATGTAAAGAACCCAAAAATTGTTTAAATGATGCCATTTCAAATGGCAGTTACTGGCTTAAGCAAGGAATGAAGAACGTGGCTTATACACCCAATTTGAGTTTTCTACTGTCATTTCCACATGGCTACCCCACAGGCTGAATCCTGCTTTCGGCCAGCTTTCTAAGCACGCTCCAAGGTGAGACTCCCCAGAAATGGTGCATGACAATGAGCGCATCGTGGAGGCCGTGCATGAAGAACAAATAAAACATGAAATTACACACGGGCTCGAGAATCATACGAGCGGGCTCAGCACGGGTTACTGCCAATAACGGATTTCAAATAAGCCTCTGATTTAATGACAACTGAAAGCCAGCCCCTGATTGAGGGCAATCAAAGGCTTCTCTTTTTATCTGCCTCTAACTCACTTTTTATATGAAAAGAAAAACTGTGCCATTGTTCGCAGGGTAGGGCTATACAAAAATCGGAAAATAGAAAGACTATTTCCACAAGCAATTATAACACAATGCACATCCACACCTCAAGTCTAGTCAAGTGAACAAGTAACCAATAGCAACTTCTTACTCAGCACATCAGCGGAAACTCACTGGAAAGAGGGTATTTGCTTTGCGCTTTAGCATTCTAATTGTGATTGTCGTCACCAACGCAACCGTGACAGGAAACGAATATGACTTTCAGAATTAAAAACTGAATAAACGGCCAGAAGATTCACCCAGGGGGAAATGAGGCCGCCCTGAAAATGACCCTTAGTTAGGGCTTTGAGATAGAGACATCTTTTTTCAATTTACAAGGGAGAACCTGCCTTGCACCCTGATTTATCACTTCCTGATCAGACTCCTGCATTCCAGCCAAGGAGACATGACTCGAACTAAATTTTGGTTTGCATCTGAGTGTATTCCTTTTAGTATTTCATTATCCATGATCCAGGTTTCAGATTTCAGTGTTTCTGGGGTGTTTTCAGTCTTTCCAGGGAGGCTCTGGTCTGCTACATTCTTGTTAAATTAATGCCGTGTTAAAATGGGAAAAAAAGAGAAGTTATTGACTAGTAAAAAGACTAATTTCTAGAGAATAGACTACTTACAGAGAGGAAGCATAAACAAAACTTTTGTTTTCTTTTTATTTCACATAGATGTGGATATTTTAACTATCCATTCTTTATAGCATACTGTAGGGACAGTGAGTATTCATGTTATTGAAAAACTCTTAGAGGTAGATAATAATAATAATAATAATTTTCTCTGTTGCACACAGAGAAAATTGGGCCATTCCATTGCAAGCTGTATGTGTGTGTGCATTCGTGCACATGCATGTGAGAGACGGGAAACCAGAAGTGGGATGCAAGATCCTGATCCACACTCAACTTTTCCCAGCTTGCCTAGAAAGACCCAGTTGACCCTAGTTTACTTGATAACTAGGAGTGAAAGTGAAAGAAGAGAGATGTGCACCATCATTTTGTTTTTTAAGAATTATTTAATTTTATTTGTTATTATCTTTTAATTTTGCTATAGGGTATGTGTGCTCACAAAAGAGAGAAAGAGAGAGTGAGAGAAAGCAAGCTGCCAGGTGTGGGATTCAAACTGACATCAACGATGTGGGAGTTCGGTGCCATAACCACCATGCCACCTGCTGGCCCCAGTTGCACTGTTTTTTTGTGGATTCCAATTCCCACCAGTACAGTAAGTAAAATGGCTCAGTTCTCTGGGGACCCTTAGAGTTTCTCTGAAACCAGACACAAGTTGCTGGACTACTCCCAGGGGGAAGAACTGTTATCCTTTGACCCCTCCCCAGCCACTGCCTCTGAGTCTCCTTCTAACCCGAATCCTTCTTCCCCCATAGAACCCTTGCTTCAAGATAAAAAATACATTTTCAAGCAAAATGTCAAGAACTTGGTTTCCTTGGTAACTTGGGCAGAGAAAAAGAATTTAAGATGATCTGAAATATTCATTCTGACCAGGTATACCCTTCCTCCTCTTGCACTCCTAAGGCTTTATCTGCAACACAAGGCAGGGTCCCAAGCTGCTCCAAGAAGCTATACATTTAAAGTTAAATGGAAAGTGAAGTCTGCCGCTAAGTTTAGCTCTCCTGCTG
>NW_006159932.1:593509-599902 GCF_000334495.1 Tupaia belangeri chinensis
CCTTGGGAGATTATTACTTCCTTCTGGCTATATCAGGCCCCCCTTTTCCCATACCTATCAAATGGCTTTGAAGTTTTACTTCATTTGAAATGTTGTACAGTCAATGCACACAGTGTGCTAATGGGCTGCATGGATTAATGGAGCAAATAGTTGCTTAAATTTAATTTAAAAGTAGTTCAGATAAAGACCTGGAGAATTAGTACTAGGGTTAAGAATAGAACCTACTGAGATATGCCTGGCTGGAAAAGAACATACAGGGAGAGGGGGTGCTTCTCCCTGGTCCTCTGCCTCCTACTAGAACATTTTATTCAGTGTTCATGCAGTCAATCTTGGTTTCAGGACCAACATGTATTAGTTACTTTTAGATCAGTCAGGTGCAGTTCTAACATGACCAGCTGCAACAGGTGCATGTGGACAGCTGCTGTTTCCCTTGGCTCTCGAGTCTATGTTGTATGGTATGTATTGGCTGCTTAGAACAATCAGTGTACTCCCTGCCCCACTTTTTTCCTTTCTTCCTTTTTTTTTAAAAACAAACAAACAAACAAACAAGCAAAAAACCCAAACAAACAAAGGGAAACATTGTAAGAAAACTACACCGTAAGTCTAGAAAAAAAGCTTCAAATTTTTGCTGTACACATCTGTTAACTGTTCTTTGCACCGTAAGTGGAGGCAACCATTACCCTTTCTACAGCACTCTGCAGCCAATTCCTATTCGTAATCAGATATCTTATCTCATTTGAGGTGATAAAGATCACTTTTAAGCAGTCTTAATGACTTCAGCATCCTCTGGTTTACATGTAATAAAAATTAAAAGTCAAGAGACCAGCAAGAGTGATCAGAGATGGCTACAGTTTACTGGATTGGTCTACTCATCCTCTGCCCAACAAATGAGCATGGGAGGGCCTCATCTCTGAGTTCCATGCCCTTTTGCTTTTGTCTCCAGCATCCCACTGACCAAGAGTGATCAGAGCTAGCTACAGGTCCCTGAATCGGCCAGCCCTTCTTCTACCCACAGGTAGACTCAAGGAAAACCATCATACAAGACCATGCATGACTCCACTTTCCTGCTTACATTAAGCCTAAACTGCTTAGCCCTATTGCTTTGGGAACAGAAAGGTTGAGAGAGGATACACCCACCTTAAGGGAGTGAGACTCTGTTGAAATTATTTCCTATTCTCCTTCTCTGAAGGAGTTAAAAAAGACAGTCTCTCTTCCTTAAATCCAAAACTGAAAAATTCCTACAGTGGATTCTAGCACCCCTTCTCATAGAATAGAGAAACCAGCAGGGAACTAACACACACTGTAGGAACTGCTACAGAAACCTACTTAAAAAGACTCGAAAAAGAGAAAGGAATACATACCTCACTAGATACCTAAAAATCATAGCAGAATGCTAAGAAATGTGAGAAAACTTGGAAGTCTCTCTTCCTCAATGGAACAGAATTACTCATCATCAACAATGGAAGAAACACCAGAAATTACAGAAATGTCAGAAAAAGAATTCTGAGTATTCATTGTTACTAAACTTCATGAGATCCAAGATGTAACAGACAACCCCTTCCAGGAGATGAGGAAATTCATGACTCGAAGGAAGAATTCCACCAAGAGGCTGATGTTCTAAAAAGGAATCAAACAGAACTTTTGAAGATGAAGACCTCAATAGAAGAAATCATAACTTCCCTCAAAAGTATTAACAGCAGAGGGACCAGCAGTTAGCGTAATGGCTATGTCACTGAACTCCCATGTAGTCGACTGCGGTTCGAGTTCTGGACCCGATGGCTTACACTCATGCCGGGAGCATGTGCATGCATGCATCTCTAAAAAAAAAAAGAAAAAATTATTAACAGCAGATTAGACCATGCAGAAGACAGAATCTCTGACCTAGAAGACACCCTGAGTTAAGCCAAAACCATCAGAAAGAACAATAACAACAAAAATAACCAAGAAAAATGAGGACAGCATACAGAAAATACTAGATACCACTAACACCCAAATACCTAAATAATAGGTGTTCCAGAAGGTGAAGAATCTGGTAAAGGCAAAAAAAAAAAAATAAATAAATAAAAAATAAAAAAAAAGAATAAATAAAAAAATAAAAAATATCTATTCCATGAAATACTTGCTAAGAACTTACCAAATCTAGAGAAACATTCAGACATCCAGATTCAGGAAATACAAAGAACAATGAACAGAATCATCATAAGAAGATCATCCTCACAGCATATCATAGCCAGATTGGTAAAAAAAAACAAGGACAAAGACGATATTCTAAAAATGGCAAGAGAGAAATGTCAAGTTATTGACAAAGTTTATCCTATCAGGTTAATGTCAGACCTCCTCAACTGAAACAATACAAGCAAGGAAAGATGGAAGACATATTCAAAATGCTGAAAGAAAAATAATTTCAACCAAGAATATGATACCTGGTGAGATGATACCTCAAATGAAAAGAACAAAAAAATAATTCCAAGATAAACAAAAACTGGAAGAATTTACCAACAGTAGACCAGTTCTTTAAGAAATATTGAAAAGAGTACTATAGCAGGAAAACTAAAGAGACAAACAGAAATAAGAGAACACAAAATAACCAAGAAAATGGTAAACACAATGGAAGGGATAAGACCTCAAATATCATAATAACATTGAATGCTAATAGTATTAATTCTCCAATTAAAAGACACAGACTGACTGAATGGATTGAAAACAGAACAAAACAAAACAAACAAAACATAGGAGCCCTCCTTCAAGAAATAGGCCTCATGGATAAAGACATGCATAACCATTTGTTGGAAAAGAATATTCCATGCAAATGGATATAAAAAAAAGTTGCAGTTGTGAAACTGAGACAAAACTAAGAAGAGACAAAGAAGGACACTATCTAGAACTAAAAGGGCTAAATCACCCAGAAGATATAACACTTTATAACAGTTATAAATATCTATGCACTCAACCCTGGAGCACCCAAATATGTGAAGAAAAGACTGCTAGATTTAAAAGTAGAGATAGAATGCAACACATTAACCATTGGGGATTTAACATCCCACTATCTTCTCTGGACAGTTCATCTAGATAAAAAAATAAGAAAACAAACAAACAAACAAACAAAAAACCAGGATCTAAATGATATCATAAATCAAATGGACTTGACAGACATCTACAGAACTTTTAACCAAATAATTAAAAAATACATATTTTTCTTATTCCCACATGGAACATTTTCAAAGATTGATTATGTGATAGGACAAAAAACAAGCATTTATAAATTCAAAGGTATAGAAACTATATTGAACATCTTTTCTGACCACAACTGAATAACTTGAAAATAACTGGAGAAAAGACCCTCAAAAATGGATAGCACAAGCACATGGATACTAAACAATCTGAATGATTTTTATGACCACTAAAGAAATTAAAACTGAAATAAAATGCTCATTGAAACCAATGAAATCTGTACATGAGTTTCTGTAACCTTTGGGACACAGAGAAAGCACTGATAAGAGGGAAGTTTATAGCAATCAGTGCTCACAAGAAAAAAATGGAAAGGCAGTGAATAGGCAACCTAAGTACACACCTCTGGGAAGTGGAAAACCAGCAACAAAACCCCAGAATACCAGGAGAAAGGAAATAATAAGATTAGAGCAGAAACAAATGAAATAGAGAATAAATGAACTATAGAGAAAATAAATGAAACCAAAAGCTGGTTCTTTGAGAAGATAAACGAAATTGACATACCATTAGCTAGGCTAATCAAAAACAGAGAAAGGAACCAGATAAATCAAATCAGCAATAAAACAGGCAATATTACAGCAGACATAATAAAAATACAAAGGATCATGAGAGAATACTACAAGTGATTATACACCAACAAACAAGAAAATCTAGATGAGATGGACAAATTTCTGGACACATATAATCTACTAAGATTGAATCCAGAAAAAGCAGAAACCTGACTAGACCAATAACAAACAATGAGACTGGATCAGTAATAGTCTTCCAACAAAGAAAAGCCCAGGTTCTGATGGTGCCACTTCTAAATTCTACAAATATTTTATAAAAGAGCTAACCCCAATCCTTCCCAAATTGTTTCTAAAAATTCAAAAGAAAGAACCTTCCCAAATCCAGTCTATAAAGCCACCATCACCCTGATCATCAAAATAGGCAAGAACATACTAATGAAAGAACACTACAGACCAATATCCCTGATAAATACAAATGCAAAAATTCTCAACAAGATACTAACAAATTGTAAATTTTTACTGTGTGTAAAGCAACACAGTAAAAAGATTGTACATCATGATCAGGGAGGTTTAATTCCAGGGATGCAAGGGTGGTTCAACATATGCAAAACAGTAAATGTAATACAACACATTAACAGAAGGAATGATAAAAACCAGATGATTATATCAATCGATGTAGAAAAAGCATTTGATAAAATACAACATCCCTTCATGATGAAGACTCTCAGCAAAAGTGGCATAGAAGATACATTTCTCAACACAATAAAATCTGTATATGGTAAGCCCATAGCTAACATCATATTGAATGCGGAAAAGCTGAAAGTTTTTCCAGTAAAAACTGGAGTAAGACAAAGCTACCCACTTTCTTCACTCCTTTTCAATGTATTGGGTCATCAGAAAAGTCACAATGTATTTTTTTTTATGCAAAATGCATCGTGAGTTTTCCAACAATCCAATAGTACTAGAAGTTCTATCCAATTCAATCAAACAAGAAAATAAAATAAAACACATTCTAATAGGAAAAGAAGAAGTGAAATTATCTCTGTTTGCAGATGACATGATTACATACATAGAAATCCAAAAGAATTCTCCTCCCCTCTCAAAAACAAACAAACGAACAAACAAACAAACAAACAAAAAAACCCTCCAAACTCCTGGAAATGGTAAATAAATACAGTAAGGTGTCCAGTTACAAAGCAACATACAAAAATCTATAGCATTGTTATATACCAACAGCCAACAATGAAAAAACTGAGGTATAATTGAAGAAAGCAATCCCACTTATAATAGCCATGCACAAAATATAAGATACCAAGAAATAATCCAAACCAAAGAAGTGAAATGTCTCTGCAAGGAAAGCTATGAAAAATTTTTTGAAAATTGAAAATGATACATAAAGTGGGGAGACATTTCACATTCTTGGATTGGAATAACTAATATAATCAAAATGTCAATAGTACCCAAGATAATTTAGAAATTTAATGCAATTCTGATCAAGTTACCAGAAATATTCTTCAAAAAAGCCCAGAAAGAACAATCATAAAGTTTGTCTGGAATCATAAAAGACCCTATATCACCAAAGTAATACTGTGGTGGCAATAAAGTAGGAGGCATCTCACTTCCTTCCCTCAAAATATATTACAAAGCTGTGATAATCAACATAGCATGGTACTAGAACCAAAACAGATGTGTAGACCAATGGAATAAAATAAAGAACACAGGAAAAAAAAATCCCAAAACATAGAGTCAATTGATTTCTGACAAAGAGGCACAAAACAATCTAAAAGAAAATGAAAATCTCTTCAGAAAATGATGCAGAAAAAACTGGATATCCGCCTGGAGTAAAATGAAACTGGACCCTTTTCTCTCACCATTAACAAAAATAATCCCTAATAAATCAAATATCTAAACACAAAACCTCAAACTATAAATCTACTTATGGAAAGCACAGGAGAAACTCTTGGAGACATTTGGAATAGACAAAGAGACTTTTCACATAAGACCCCTAAAGCACAGGCAATAATCCCCAAAATAGCAAGTAGAGCTACCTCAGCTTAAAAATCTTCTGCACAGCAAAAGAAGCAATAATTAGACTGAATAGACAACCCTCAGAAGGTGAGAATATATTTATAGATTATGCCTCAGATAAGGTATTGATAACCAGGATATACAGGGAACTCAAGCATTTTACTGACAAAAAAAAAATAAAAAAAATAAAAAATCCGATGGAGGCATTTTTTTTCCTGAGAAATAGAACTTTTAGAACCAAAATATATAAGTAAAATAAGCAATTCTTTAAGTGGAATTTTAGTTAGATGTGGATATATGTAATAGCTAATGTAGCCATACATAAAAGGGTTTTTGGCTTATAAAAGTCTCACATTTATTCCTGTCTATGGTACATTCACAGAGACTCTTTCTGTTTGAGAAAGATTTTTGCTACATGGCATGTGTACTTGCTGGAGAAACAGAGACAGAGAGACAGAAAGCAAGAAATCAGCCCCTAAAGGAAATGGCCATGCCACAATCCCTTCTCCATTCTCCACTCAGTGCTGGAACCATGCAGTTAACACAATCTGAGTATGAAAGAACTGCCCCTCAGGCCTAGAGCAAGGACTCGGCTGAGGAGAACTGTTTGCAAGGTCAACAGTTTTAC
>NW_006159932.1:600533-615533 GCF_000334495.1 Tupaia belangeri chinensis
GAGGCTCAAAATTCTCAAGCCAATCTGGGACTAAAGTAATCAAGCTGGTCTGGGACTGAAAATTCCTGGAGACCCTCTCATCCAAAGACCCTCCCTGGTAATCAAGATCTAAGAAGAAGATGCACCCAAAAAATGGACTTCCTCGTTCTAAAAATTATGACTGTTTATACCTAAACAAAACGAACGTCATGTTTTATGATTATTGTTCCTATACTTTAAATGCCTTACCTTTTAGAGCAAAATGTTTCACTTATTTCCCCTCACCCATCCCACTGCTGTAAAACTCCTTCTATAATAAATACGCATGACTTCTGGCCATCAGGGCTGTAGTCTGGAGTTTACTCTGGCTGTAGCCGGCTAAGAACATGCTAAGGGCATGAGGTCTTAGTCTGATTCCTGTTCACCCGCATCGCCTCTCTGTGCACCCACTCCGGCTGGGGGTACGGCTCCTGGCAACTCAGGATTTTAAGCATGCACGCACATGCTTCCAGCATGTTTTTTAAGCCACAAGGTCCAGGACTCAAACCACAGTCAAGTATGTGGGAGTCTAACAATGTAACCATTACTCCATCTGCTGGTCCCCAAAGAGATAACTGAATTTTTTTTTGTAGAACTATTTATTTTGTATTATTATTTTTTAATTTGTTACAGGACACATGTGCTCACCAGAGAGAGAGAGAGAGACAGAGAGAGAGAGAGAATGAAAAAGCAAGCTGCCAGTCCAGGACTCAAACAACAGTCAACCATGTGAAAGTCCATCACCTTAACCACCATGTCACCTGCCAACCCCTCTTGAAATGTTTTAAATCAAAGAATATTTTCTTCTTTTAACATCATACAAAACATGAGAAAATGAAAAATAGCAAAATAAACTACCTTTTAACCACAGTAAAAGTTAGTTAATGGTTAAACCTCTTCAGCACATTGAACATTTTTTTACATGACATTTAAGGGTATAGATATTGTCAGAAAATGGCATCTTTATTAAGTAATATAAGTCATTTTATTTCCTGTTTTCTGCTTTCCAGATTTCAGAATCAACTGTTTCTAAGAAGTAAAGATTTCTTAGCTGTGATTTACCCAAATCCAACAGACTAAGCCTAACTGATGGGCCAAGCTTATTAAGTAAAGAGAAAAACAAGCCCTGTCCTGGTTCTGGAGAATCCAGTTCTGTCCAGCAACCAGATGTCAGTAAGTCAATTTACTTTTTTTTTTATGGAAAGGGTTGTAGTTTTTATAATCAGTGTGAAGATATAAAGTTTATCTGGAAAAGAGTCAGAGAACCAAGAGGAAGAAAGAGTTGCTGACCAGCCTGCTTACTGGCTATTCCCTGGTGACTACAGGGTTCACCTTTACAAGATATTTTTTCTCAAGGTAATTTCAGATTTTTAATCTGTATGAGGGCTGAACACATAACCTGCTGAGGGGTTCTCCCATCACTGCCAATAAACTTGCTTCAGACAGCATCTGCTAGTGGACGGTTACCCATTTCTGTCCCTTGTCCTAAATCCATAAGACTGGCCTCTGTTATTTTTGTCTAATGTAAATTCTTTTCAAACAAAATTTAATACCTTTTTTTGCTAATATAAAAGGCCCTTGCTTTCTCAGAATCAGACATGTCATCCCTTTTATCCAGCCCTGTTGCTTGTGACCTTGATTATCTGCCCCAATATCTAATTCTTATTTTATGCTGGCTTTATGAGAACAATACTTTCCTTTTTCCCTACCACTAATATTTTGCAGTGTTTTTTTTTTTTTTTCCACTCAACATCAGTTACAACTAGCTATGCAACAAAAGAGAAATCCTTCTGATCATTGCAAACATTTTGGGGAAAAGAAAGCAAGCATACATCAAGATGTTCATTTGGTAGAGTTGATTACTTGCAGAAGATGAAGGAGAGATGTATGGAAAATTTGAACTTTCTTCCCTATGGAGAAGGTCAGGACTTCCCACAGTCATAAAGAAAATGAATTGCATGGCTCTCTACCTCGTAGGCTTTTTCTCAAACATCACCTTTTCTGTAACATGTTTTCTAGATACCCAATTCAAATTTTCTCCAAGCTTTCCCACACTTCCTCTCCAACATAAAGATGGAAATGTATTCTCTTTTCTGTCCCTGCTTTGTTTTCCTTTGAAGCACTTATCACTATCCAGCATACTATATGATTCATTCATTTGAACTGTTTCTTTACCTATTTCTATAAGATCAGACTCCAGGGAGAGAGGGAGTTCCACATTTTTGTCTGCAGCTGTATCCTCAGCAGTGTCTGGTACAAAGTCTGTACTCAATTAATATGGATAAAATCTCAGAGAAAGAGACAATTAAACCACAAATGGTTTAACCATCAAGATGAAGACTACCTTGAACAACCCAGTTGCTTTTAGTCACAAAAGAAACTAAGGCAGAGGGGAAGAAGAACTAGTCAGGGAATAAGGCAAGCCTGAGGCTGTTACTCTGGAGGAGTTATCATAATGGATCACTTGTCCTCTCTGGGTTTTATTTTCTTATCTTTAATGAGGGGACGAGAGGAGCCAGCAGGTGGTTGGTGGTTAAGGCACTGGACTCCCATATGGCTGACAGTAATCAGAGTCCCTGACCTGGCAACTTGAAAGTCATGGTGCGCATGTGCGTGCAGGAGTGCCCCAAATCCCAGGAGAATGGAGAAGAAGGGATTGTAGTGTGGCCATCCCCTCTATGGGAATGATTTCTCACTTTCCCTTCTCTCTTTGTCTCTCTTTGTCTCTCTCCAGCAAAGGAGTTCACGTACCCTATAGCAAAAACTTAAAAAAAAAAAATTCCAGACAAAAACAAAAATGAAAACATGGAGACTAGAATAGAAGATCATTAAAGCTCTCCCAACTCCAATAGTTATTCATTCGTTTGTTTATTTCATGATCTGTGAGGGACTTGAAGCTCAGAGTCCGAGTGAAAGTACTGATAGTTTGATGCATTATATTTTGTCCTTATCATGCATTTTATAATACTGGTGATGGAAATTAGATGACAAAGAGAGGCAAAAGAAAATTATTAAAAAAAATTTGAGTTAGTGTAAAATAGAGAAAAAAATGAAATGGAAGAAAATAATAGAAAAAACAGAGCAAAAAGAAGAAAAGAAGAATAGAGACTACTGTGTAAGGGGAACCACACAGAGAGAACTATGTCATCAAGAGAGATGGATTTCTAACACTGTGTGCTGATCACAATCACATAATGAATCATGATTTACAACATGGCTTTTGCAAATAGACTTCGCGCATTAAATTGTTCTAACAGGTCATGTTTTTAAATGACTTCTGAATCTTCAATAATAATAAAAAAAACTTAACATGTGGACCTTGAGATTACTGCTTTGCCATAAAACAAGGTGATTTCACTTCCTGAAAATGAATTATTCTCTGTGAGCCACTGCAAGGCATACGAAGCACCATTCTCATCGATTCTCTTTCTTTACACACTTTTTTACTCTTCTCCAATCATAAGTCACTGCACCAATGGAATTTTCACTTGCATATAAAGTGACTGGTGCCATGGACATATTTACTGTCAATTTTTATAAAAAAACTATATATTTTCAGCCATGACAAGAGACCAGCTGGCTAATTTAGAGAGCCTGCTACTTCTGAACATTTGATGCAAAGTAATCATTTTATTTTTACTGGCATATTTAGAAGGCACACACTGAATATGAATGATTATAAATATAAGAACTGTGCAGATGCATGGGTGGGGGTTGTCCAAATGTTTTCATAAGAAACACGCAGAAATTCTCTTCACAACTCTGTGGTAGTTTTGAGTAAAGCAGTTTACAAATGCTTACTTTTTAAGCAACAAGTGAAGGTTATCCAAAGAGATTATGCAGTGTTTTGAATTTTTAAAAGACAGGTTTTTTGTTAATAACTTATTGTATAGAATTTTTTATTTATTATTATGACAAATGGGGTTTAAACATAATAGTCTAATTATTAATAAACACAGTACCTCTACTAATTATTCAGCAGTCTAATGTGTGAAATTCCATTATTATCACATTCACACACAAGTGCTTAATTTCAGAATCCAATTTAAAATTTAGAAATCTTATACCTACAAGTACAAAATTATAATAGAATTCATTGAGTGTAAATGAAAATATTATGCTTTATTTATTTATTTTATGTTCATCTTATCCTTTCAATTTCTGTTTTTATATTATAAATGAAAATAGGTCTATATTGATATGTAAAGAAAGAAATATATCTACATTAGGGTCTATGATAAAAATATACAACAGTAGCAAAAATGTAAATCAACTGCTATAGAAAATAGTAAGTCTAAAAAACTGTTGGTTTTACTTGCTGCAAATCACTAGAACAAATATATTAATTTATCAGGTATTTTTGTGACTGGCATTATGCTAGGCACATGCACAAAATAACTTATATCCCTGGGATAATAGTAAAATATACGGCTTAGGATTTAACTAGCTACATGCTATAAAATGAATTCAAATAAAATAATACAGTCTAGAAACTAGCATGTTACTTCTCCAAAGGTCCTACTATGTGGTCATTTCAAATATATGAGACTCTGAAAGCCTTCTATATTGCCAAAATAGATGCCTTAAATCCCCATGCATTTAAAAATAATATTCCCTCAATTTCTTGCTTACAGTCTTCTCATGAGTTTGATTGTCTAGTTTCCTACAATACTAAAAACAGTAAGTTAGAAAGAATTAGAGAGTATAAAGAATTAGAGAAGCAGTAACAGGAGAAAGTACTGACAACTGAAAAATAAACGAGAATTTAAAAAATAAACATTGGGGCCAGTTTGGTGGCTCAACTGGTAGCAAACTGAACTGCAGCGCTGGAAGTCACATTGCTGACTGCAGCTCAGACCCTGGGGTTGGCCTGAAAACACGCCAGTCACGGGCCTGTGTACCCCAAATCCTGAAGAACTGGAGGACTGGGGAAAGGGAATCATGGGTGATGAGACTCTGTTGACAGTACTTTTTTTGCTCTGTCTCTTGTGTGTGTGCCTGTGCTCTCTATGATCAATATAATAAACTTGGAAAAAAAATTTGCTAGAGGGTGTGTGCACTCATAAGAGAGAGAGAGAGAAAGAGAAAGAGAAAGTAAGAAACTGCCCCCCTTGGGGAATAGTCACACCACAATTCCTTCTTCATTTCTCCTTTCTGGACTTCAGGCAAGCATGCACATGTACCCAGACTGTTTTCAGGCTACTGGTCCAGGACTTGAACTGCTTTCTTGGCCATGTGGGATATAGCCACCTTAACCATTATGCCACTGGCTGGCCCCATGAATAAAATAAATCATGTAAAAATAGACAAACATTAACTGTTATCTCATCATTTAAAAAATAACTAGAAATGGATCATATATTTACATGTAAAGTCTAAAACTATAAAAGTTACAGAGGAAAACATAAGGCAAAATCCTTCCAACCTTGGCATAAGCAAATATTTTTAAAATATAGCACAAAAATATTAATAATAAAAAAACCCACTTTGTTTTATTAGACTTAATCAAAATGTAAACTAGTATACACTTAATAGTATTTTTTGAAAAGTACTGTTAAAATATAAAAATAACCCCACAGAATGAGGGAAAATATTTGTAATATGTAAGTCATACAAAGGGCTCTCTATTTCTCTCTTGATCTATCTATCTATCTATATGTATCTACATGTATATGTATGTATGTATATGTATATACATGTATATTCCATCCATCATCCATATATATTCATACACATATGTATTTATATTCCTGCCGGCAGTGATAAGAGTTCCATACATACACACACACATACACACACACACACACGTATATATATGAGTGTGTATGTATGGAACTCTTTATCACTGCTGGCAGCAATATAAAATAGTATCACTACTTAAATAAAAATCTAACATACAATTAATATAAATTCAAACAATTTCATTCCTTGGTATTTGTCCCAAGGACAAGAAAACTTATGATGTCCACGTACAGACATGTACACAAATATTCACATCAGTTTCATTCATAATATCCAACAACTGGAGCTAATCCAAACATTCACCAGCAGGTGAGTGGATAAACAAATTGTGATACAGACATGCCAGGGAATAATATTCAGCAATAAAAAAATTGACATCACTAATCTATAACACAGCATAAATGGATCTCAAAAGCATGACGCTGAGCACCAAGAAACCATATATAAAAGCACCGAAGAGAATATAGTATACGATATTCTGATTCTCTGTGTGTCTGTCTAGGTCTTGCAGAGATGAAGAGATAGACCAATAAGACATATAAGAAAACTTCTGGAGGTGTTGGGAAATTGGGACTTTCCTCTGTGATTGATATCATGGGTATATACAGCTGTCAAATGCCTACTCAAAAAACCACAGTAGATGTTATGTAAATTATAGATAAATATGGGTAATAGAAAATGGAGGAGCATAAAACTTTTAAAAACATATTGCTTTTATTGCAAATTTTGAGGAAATCATAAGGCATTTATAATGGTTTTATGACCATAAAACAGCTCATATGGTAAAAACACAGGGTCTCAAATTCAGCTGCCTGAAGTGTGACTTTGGTTGGGCAAGTTTTTCTTTTTCTCTGTATCTCATTGGTGTCCGTTAAACAGAAGAATAACACTACTTACATTATAGATATGTTGCAAGAATTAATGAGAAAAATGCATTTGAAGTACTTCTCAACAATTAAATACTATTATTTTCAGTGATTGCTGAATCATATCACGTATTTAATGTAGAGGAAAACTCTGTTATAAAAATATCAAATTAAATTCAGTTTAAATTGGTTAAAAATATGGTATAATAAAACACATTGTATAAAAATTTCGATTTAAAATTTTAGCTAATATGCCTCTAGTAAAATCTTTCAACCCTATAATTCATTTCTCAGAATAGCTTTAATTTTCATTTGATTTCTAATTTGTAATTGAAAATTTTATTTAATTCCTTTCTCTTCAACTCAGCATCTCCATGAAGCAAGATAAAACATGGATATCCATTGCCTCACTCAGTATAAGATGCCTAGAAAAGGCTTCACAAATAGGCATTAACCAAATGAATGGAAGATGACTAAATAATGGGACACTTAGAAGATGCTCAATAAATGGATGTTAACTGAATGGAGAGTGACTGAATGGGAGGCTCCATGACAGAGCATGGAGCAGTGTGGCATATTGCAGTGACTTAACATCTTTGGTTTTGTCTTTAGGCTATGAATCTTGTTTATCACTAGAAACCTTTCCAAAAATCTCTCTAGGTAAAACACAAATCAAGCCCTATCCTGCAGCTTGCCACCTCACTCTACCTCTCCTAGTAGTAGCCCATGAAAAACCTTCTCAACAATGGGTTAGCCAAACCTGCGAGGAGTCATGAAGTATTGGCAGGAATTTCTTAAGGGAAAGTAGAAAGACCAACTAGAGTGGGAAGTACATGTGTATCCCTAGAGGGATAGGGCAAAGCTTGGATAGAGGGGATGAGGCTCCATTTAAAGTGCTTCTCAAATAGACTCCTTCACTTTCTGCTTCTTTCTTAAGTCTCATTTCTACCTTCCAAATTGCATAGATCACTTCTCTGGGACCTTTTAAAACTATACCAGGAAGAAGAAATTTCTGCTGACTTCACATCTTCATGGCACCTACTGTATTTCCATAAAAGCAAAAGATATCATAGATTGCAAGAGAAACCATTATTTTCTGCACCATTAAGAGACTATGCTGCCTGTTAAAGTATGATATAATATTTTCTTATCATTTAGAATTCTTAACTTACTGTATGCACTGTTCTAGGATTATTTAGACATAAAAGACATGTAACTGGTGATCATGTATTTGACCTCTCTAATACCTTCAGGATTGACAATATATTTCCAGAACACTAGGGTTTAATTAGTATAACCTTGTGGTCTAATTTTTTTCCCTCTGACTGAGTCAGAAGCTGCTGGAAGTTAGATGGTTTCTCTATAAACAGTAGGAAGGTCAGTGGAATTTCTATGCTTTAATGTTCAGTCCTGCACAATGAATAAATTGGTAACACCAGCTTCTTGTCATGTTAACGTTTCTTTCATCTTGTGGAAGATTGAATTTTCCAAATACAGCTGCAACAATATCTCCCAGACCAGATGCTCTTCTAGAAACTTGCTACCTCCCAGTCAAGAAGGGAAGTGATTTCCTCATCCCTTGATCTGGACAACCTTTCAAATTGTTTGTAACCAATAGAAGATAGTAAAAGTGAAGCCACGTGACTCCGGAAACTAGGTTATTAAAGGGGATTCAGCTTCTATCTTGCTCATTAGACACTTCCTCTTGAAGCCTTCAGATGCCTGATAAACAGTCTGACTGCTCTGGGACTGCCATGGTGTTTCAAAGATCAAAGTTGCCCATGCAGAGAGGCCTGAAAACTATGTAAAGAGAAAAAGATGTTGGACCAGACTCTGGCTGCCTCAGGTCCCTGCTGTCCCCTCTCTGGTCACCTTGCAACTTCAACTTTGTTAGAGATCAGAATCATCCAGGCAGCTCTTCCTGAATTCCTGTTCCACGGAGACCATGTGAGAAAATAAGATGATTAGTATTACTGTAAATCATCTAATTTTGTGGAGCAAGAGATTACTGGAATACATGTATTCCCAGGTATTTGGCAATTTCTCCTGTCTTTAGTTATGTTGCTTAATTTGTGCTAGGTGATTCTATTTTTCGTTATCTCAGTTAACATAAATACCTGCATGTACTTGTGGGTATAGGTCACAAAAATAGGAACTTGAAGTCATATTTACCTTATTGCCATAAATATATTTGTTTTAATTGCCAGAAGCAGAGAGAGAGAGGGAGGAGGGGGAGAGAGAGAGAGAGAGAGAGAGAGAGAGAGAGAGAGAAAACTATAAGATGCCTAGAAAAGGCTTCACAAATAGGCATTAACCAAATGAATGGAAGATGACTAAATAATGGGACACTTAGAAGATGCTCAATAAATGGATGTTAACTGAATGGAGAGTGACTGAATGGGAGGCTCCATGACAGAGCATGGAGCAGTGTGGCATATTGCAGTGACTTAACATCTTTGGTTTTGTCTTTAGGCTATGAATCTTGTTTATCACTAGAAACCTTTCCAAAAATCTCTCTAGGTAAAACACAAATCAAGCCCTATCCTGCAGCTTGCCACCTCACTCTACCTCTCCTAGTAGTAGCCCATGAAAAACCTTCTCAACAATGGGTTAGCCAAACCTGCGAGGAGTCATGAAGTATTGGCAGGAATTTCTTAAGGGAAAGTAGAAAGACCAACTAGAGTGGGAAGTACATGTGTATCCCTAGAGGGATAGGGCAAAGCTTGGATAGAGGGGATGAGGCTCCATTTAAAGTGCTTCTCAAATAGACTCCTTCACTTTCTGCTTCTTTCTTAAGTCTCATTTCTACCTTCCAAATTGCATAGATCACTTCTCTGGGACCTTTTAAAACTATACCAGGAAGAAGAAATTTCTGCTGACTTCACATCTTCATGGCACCTACTGTATTTCCATAAAAGCAAAAGATATCATAGATTGCAAGAGAACCCATTATTTTCTGCACCATTAAGAGACTATGCTGCCTGTTAAAGTATGATATAATATTTTCTTATCATTTAGAATTCTTAACTTACTGTATGCACTGTTCTAGGATTATTTAGACATAAAAGACATGTAACTGGTGATCATGTATTTGACCTCTCTAATACCTTCAGGATTGACAATATATTTCCAGAACACTAGGGTTTAATTAGTATAACCTTGTGGTCTAATTTTTTTCCCTCTGACTGAGTCAGAAGCTGCTGGAAGTTAGATGGTTTCTCTATAAACAGTAGGAAGGTCAGTGGAATTTCTATGCTTTAATGTTCAGTCCTGCACAATGAATAAATTGGTAACACCAGCTTCTTGTCATGTTAACGTTTCTTTCATCTTGTGGAAGATTGAATTTTCCAAATACAGCTGCAACAATATCTCCCAGACCAGATGCTCTTCTAGAAACTTGCTACCTCCCAGTCAAGAAGGGAAGTGATTTCCTCATCCCTTGATCTGGACAACCTTTCAAATTGTTTGTAACCAATAGAAGATAGTAAAAGTGAAGCCACGTGACTCCGGAAACTAGGTTATTAAAGGGGATTCAGCTTCTATCTTGCTCATTAGACACTTCCTCTTGAAGCCTTCAGATGCCTGATAAACAGTCTGACTGCTCTGGGACTGCCATGGTGTTTCAAAGATCAAAGTTGCCCATGCAGAGAGGCCTGAAAACTATGTAAAGAGAAAAAGATGTTGGACCAGACTCTGGCTGCCTCAGGTCCCTGCTGTCCCCTCTCTGGTCACCTTGCAACTTCAACTTTGTTAGAGATCAGAATCATCCAGGCAGCTCTTCCTGAATTCCTGTTCCACGGAGACCATGTGAGAAAATAAGATGATTAGTATTACTGTAAATCATCTAATTTTGTGGAGCAAGAGATTACTGGAATACATGTATTCCCAGGTATTTGGCAATTTCTCCTGTCTTTAGTTATGTTGCTTAATTTGTGCTAGGTGATTCTATTTTTCGTTATCTCAGTTAACATAAATACCTGCATGTACTTGTGGGTATAGGTCACAAAAATAGGAACTTGAAGTCATATTTACCTTATTGCCATAAATATATTTGTTTTAATTGCCAGAAGCAGAGAGAGAGAGGGAGGAGGGGGAGAGAGAGAGAGAGAGAGAGAGAGAGAGAGAGAGAGAGAAAACCTCCCAGTGTGGAATAATAATGGTACTATCCTTTCTCCATTTCTCCATCTCATTTGGATTTGGGGCATGTACACACATGTGCCCAGTGTGTTTTTCAAGCTGCCCAGGGCCGGGATTAGAACTGTAGTTGACTATATGGAATCTGGTTCCCTTATGCACTGTGCTGTGGGGTCAGCCCCATTGCTATAAATATTTGCTTTATTAACATATCATACCTGCTTCAGAGCACTATTTCCACGATTTTATGTATATAGTATTTTTTCAGTGAGGAATAATATTTTGTAAGAAGATGATACAAATGGCACTACAACCTGACACTTGTAGTATCCACGATGAACATAATTCCACTGAAGTGAAGGCTATGAACAGCCATGACCAAGCTCGAGACTGTATAGACAACTACATCATAATGGCTACATGGCCATCAGTGTAAAAAAACTGTCACTCATTTAAAGATATATCTCAATTTTGAGGCATTAAAATGTAAAATTTTAGAATTAGAATTGAGGAAATATGGCCCTCTCTGTTCCTCTGTCATGGCACACATCAGATATAATGTTTACCTCCGACTTGGGGTCTTTGTGTACACTCATGTCACAAGTGTGACCTGAGCCACTCTATCCATCTCTGTCTCCAGGAGTTCCAAACTTCATCCTTTGTATGCTGCCCTGTGTAGAGAACCTTTCAATCCTCCAGAGATACTGTGTGTTAACATCACACTTCATAATCTTAGTCCCTCAGACCTGGTGTGCAGATTTGCGGGACAAGACTTTGCTCCCTTCATCTGGTTGTGAGTTACACTCCCCACAGTGACTGCTCAAACCTTTCCTGCTCTTCTTGATTTTCCCACCAACTTGAAAATTGAGAGGTAAGATGACCCAGGGTTAAGAACCAAAACTGAATGGCAAACGATATTGAATTTATAGAGTGTGTGGCCATTAATAAGTAACTTCTCAAATTCTCAATGCCCTTTGTCAAGTGAAGTTATAATAAATAGCTCCTTAGAAGGTAAAGAATAGGTAAAAGTGTTATGGAAAGTGCCTGATATCAGCGTGCCTAACTACAGTGTCCTCATTTTCAGTTCCCTCTCACCAACCTCTCCCCATATTGCCTCCGACTTTGCAGAGAAGGTGAACACAATCCCTTACAAGTGCTCTCTATCCCATCTCAAACTTTACTTCTATCTTTACCTTGCCTGTGTCCATTGCCTCTGGTCCCATCGAGGCTATCTCTGTTTCTTCTGTGAATTTGATCTTAATATCATAATATCTTAGTTTCTTCATAGATAAATGAGAGATAACAAAAGGCCCAACTCACAGGGCTGTTTATTAGGATTTAATGAGTAAATACTGAATTGTCTGAAAAGTTGGGATGCATTTTTGCATAGAAAAATACGTCATGACTTTCCCAACAACCCCATACATATTAAAACTTTAGGTCAATACCAGGCACATAGTAAAAGTTAAATAAATGTCATCAATAATATTAATATCTTAAATTTCTCATGCTTTACCTCCCACAAACAACAGACCTTGCTTTATGCTAAATTTAAATTGTTTCTGGTGGATAATGACACGGGAGAAGGTATGAGTATGTGCAGCATTAGAATGAAGATCTAGAAATGACAGTGAAAGAGGCCAAAATGATTTCTCTGTCACTAAACCAAGATAGACCTTTTCTTTGGGTTGTTATTCTCCTCAGTAATCTCCATTGTTAAAAGCCTAATAAAAATTCTACCTTGAATAAACAAGTTAGTAAATATTAATCTATTAATTAAACAAACTGCATGTAGTTTGTTTCCAAAGAGGAGTTGACAGGAAAGCAGAGTTCCTGTACAGTATAGAATTTCATTTTAGTCCATTTTAAAGGGGATATCTTCTACAATTCCCAGAATATACTCCATGAACACCAGAACTTGATCCAGGCTCCTAAACATCTTTCATCCTTAGAGGCATGGCCATTGGCCTAGAAACACATGCCACCACTCAGCAGTTAACACTATACTGTCAACCACCAACTCTTCTAGTTCAAATGATCATTTGTTACTTAGTTTGCAAGGTACCATCTTCATCCCTAAAGACATAACAAATTCTCAATGTTCAATTTACTTTTTTCCAAATAATCATACATTTTATAAAAAGATTTTAAAAATCTTTCAGTTGGAAATCATTAGTTTTATTCTTTTTTTTTCCCTATCCTTTTGGATTTGATTAATGTATGTTTGACTCCATTGCTGCTAGCTTGTGGAAACCATTAGGTCATCAGGAAAGTCATGATGTATTTCCCCATTTTTCCTATGCAAAAATGCATCATGACCTTCCTGATGACCCAATATTTTACTTCATTGTATATTTTTTTCTTTGTATGTAAGACACTCTTTAAGAGATAGTTATGGAGAATGAGATAGATTGAATGTAGGTAAAAGATAGGTCATTAAGCAAAGTGTAATTTCATGACAAACTTCTGTAATATCTCTTGACATACTTTTTTTTTTTCTTTTCATATGGAGGCCGAACTGTAGGGAGAATTTTAGAATACTGTCATCTGGGCATTTTATCTTCTTAGTCTCTGGGTTTTATAGCATTAAAGAGAAAAAAGGTTGACATTTCTGGGATTTCATTTGAAGCTCATATCTATTTAACCTTTAGTACTCAAATATGTGTGGAAATATTTTTTATCTCTCTCTTTCTAGAACATAGTTTTCCTCAGATTATCCTCCATTAAAAGATATGTTTCAGATAATTTTTTTCTGGAGACAGGACAGAAAGTGTATTCAGACCTCTATCAACTAGATTGGCAGTCTTTGAAACCACTACAAAGTGATTTTCTAAATTTATACACTTAACTCATAGTGTCGAAGGCTTTGTTTATTTTTTTCTGAAATAAAAAAATCCTTCTGAGTTTATGTAAGGAAAATCAGAAAAGTTGTTAAGAAAATTCAATCCAGGACCCTCAAGATAACAGTAGAAAGAGAATCTCTACATGACGAAGATCAAGGGTGATAAGGATGATGGTCTCTACTGTTATCTTCAAAATTCACTGGTGTCATGACTGTCACTCCTGAATCACACTTGCCATCTTTCTGCTGACTTGCAGGGAGTGAGGCTTGCATTGCATTTGAATACTAGCCCAGATCCAGGCAGGAAGTTGCTTCTTTAATGACCTATGGCTCAGCCCAGGCATTTATACAAGACCTTACAGAGTTATAGAGTGACAAAAGGCTAACCCACACACATACACAAACACACACACACACACACGCACATACACACACCACATTAAATATCTATCCGTATGCCAAATATTACAACTAGGAACAATCATTTTTTTAAAGAAGTTTCTGCCACAGGGTGTGTGTACTCGCCAGAGAGGGAGAGAGAGGCAGAGACAGTGAGAGAGAAAATGAGAAATCACCCCCCAGAAGGGATGGCCATGACACAATTCCTTCTCTTCCATTCTCCTCCTGGGATTTTGAGTGTGCATGAGTACGCGGCCAGTGTGATTTTCAATCCGCTTGGTCTGGGACTTGACTCATGGTTGGCCATGTTGGAATCCAGTGACATAACCACTATGCCATCTGCTGCTCCCCCGGGAACAATCTTAAGGCTCCTCCACATCCTGAGTTCTATACCCAGAAAGAGGACTGAGAGACTAAGCAGCTCCTCAGGTTTTCCATTTCTCTGTTCCAATCTAACTCAAGTATATCTACTTCTCCACTGTGACACCAGGGACCTCTCTTCCTTACACTCTCATGGATCTCACAATATTTCTTTCAACAAACACTACTGACTACCAACTATATGCCCAGAATAAATTAGAAACAGAGGTTATGCCCTCATTTTTGTCTATTCTCTGTGCTTAATAACAGAACACACAAAACTGGCTGATTTCTAAAAATAGAGGTTTATTCAGCTCACTTTGGAAATACAAGGGCCAGGGGCCACATCTGGTGTGGACATGCTTGCTGGAGGGGTTATGCAGAACCCTAAGGTAGCAAAGAACATTACATGGTGACAAGAGGGCAAGAGCTGGCAAGTCTGTGCCTATGGGTCTTTCTCCTCCCTTCTCCTTACAAAGCCAGCAGGGTTCAATCACAGGGGGCTCACCTTGATGATCTTATTTACAGTCACCTCCCAAAGGCTCTACCTCTTAATTCTATAGTTGGATAAACGTTTTGCTTTCTTAATCTCTTTCCTCACCAAATTTTGCCATATTAGTTTTGGAAGACACATGCAAA
>NW_006159932.1:617918-620511 GCF_000334495.1 Tupaia belangeri chinensis
GTAAAAACAATAAAAAAAAAAAAAAAAAAAAAAAGAAAAGGTCAATCAAGAGCTGTTACCCAGAAGGAAAGAGATGAAGTGACTCTCAAGGAACCAGCCACAAGATCCATTGAAATCCTTTGCTAACCAGCATCTATCTACACCCTCCTCCTAATATCAAGGCTCCTCAAATCCCCACTCCTAAATGAAAGCAGCGGTTCTCTACAGGGCTGCATGTTGGAATCACCTGTTGCTGTCCCCCAGAGATTCTTACTTAGTAAATATGGGATGCAGCCTGGGCATAGGAACTTCTAAAAGTTCCCAAGTGATTTCACTGTGTAACCAAAGTCAAGAACCACTGTCTAAAGGGAGACAATGAAGGCTCTTCTAGTTAGCAACAACCATAGTACAGAACTTCTGGCCAAAGTTCTTTATTTTTATTTAAATAAATTTCTGATATAACTCCCAATGGTTATTAATAAGTTAAAAAGTAATGATTATAATGTATAGGGTAATGTCTTTGACTAGACTGATATGCAATGTATTCATGATGGGAAAATTCATTTGTTATGCTGTCATGATACACAGTGATTAAATGTAAATAATAATAATAATAAAAATAGTGAATTAACCATCATCTATACTCCCTTACATATAATGGTAGGCAGGGAATGGCAAGCTGCAATACAAGTTTCCCTCTTAAAAAAGAAAACAGGGGAACCAGCAGTTAGCGTAATGGCTATGTCGCTGGACTCCCACGTAGTCAACTGCGGTTCGCGTCCTGGACCCGGTGGCTTAAAACTCATGCCGGGCACATGTGCGTGCATGCCTAAGATCCTGAGAGGAGAATGGAGGAGAAGGGATTGCGGCATGACCATTCCCCCTGGGGAGTGATTTCTCGTTTTCTGTCTCTATGTCTCTCTGTCTGTCTGGCGAGCACACATGCCGTGCTGCTTGGGAGCGCACACGCCCCTTAAGGGAAAACCCTCCTGAAAAAAAAAAAAAAAAAAAAGAAAGAAAGAAAACAGGACGCTGCAGAAAGTGGTGGTTATTTCAAAGTGCATTTTGTATTTTGCTGAACAGGAACACTAAGTGATCCATGCCTTGCATGAGGAGCGAATGATTTAATTGGCCTATCTTGTAGATCTCACTCCTATTTTCTGGAAGGATCTTCCCTCTCCTTTGTTTTTTAAGGTTGTCTCAAAGATGGACATTGGGGAGAATTCTCTTTTCTGGGCCTACATTACTTTGGAAGCCAATATATGTGATTCTAAGAGCTTAGAGATGACTCTGGCGATGAACAACAGCCAAATCCTTGACTTGAGGATTCTTTGGGAATTCCAGTAATTGAGAATGCTAAGGAGGATTCTTTGGGAATTCCAGTTATTGAGAATGCTAAGGATTAATTTTTGCCAGATAACAACTTTATCTCCTGTGATGACACCTGCCTGGCCTGCTTTTGCTCCAACTGACCTCACTGTGGGGCAGAGAATTTAAACACTTTTCTCCAGATAACTAGGCTTCTATCCATTTAGGAGGAAAGGCACCTTATGGAGATGACTTCTTCTAGTCATCTTGACTGTCATATTGACTGTTTCCTTTTCTTAGGATGGGTTGGTTTCAGATCAAGCCTACCTCTCTTTTGAAGGACTTTAGTGAAAACTACAAATTTTCCTAGTAAATCACCAAATGACCAAATGCTACAATCTTGATTGGCACTTGAACTCTTCTGTGAAATACAACAGGCCATCATTTAGGCTGTTATTTAGTGACTGTACAATAAGAATTGCCATCTTCCAGCTATAGAAAAAGATGGATTTTGCTCATTACTCTGCTTACCTAGATAGAGTTAGTTCAATAATTTAGGACCTGTTACGTGCAAACACCATCACTCTCAGCACCAAAGTCAATATCTGGTAGGATGCTTTCAGTGGCAAATAATAGAATACTGCTACAAACAGACTTAAATCAAGAAAAAGATGGACTCATGTAGCGAGGGTGAAGAGGTAAGAATGTGGAGGCAGTTAGGTTAGAGGTCCAGCTCCACTTCACTTCTGTTCTGCCGACTGGGGCTTCACCCCAGGCTGACTGCCCTTGGCATCATGACATAGCTCCAGCTGAAACCCAAGATGCACACTTCTTGCTTCAGAGCACGAGGGATAAGAAAGGTAGGGGAGATATGTCTCTCTTTATCATGAAGCAAAATTCCCGAGTTTCACTCTAATTGGATAAAGTTAGATTACATAATCACTTTGGGGCAAGAACCATGACAAGAAGGGTAGGACTGTCTTGAAAGACTTGGGCCAACAGTTCATTACCCTGTAGCTAGTGTCAGGTCTGGCCCAGTGGATGCTTGTCAGTGCCTGGAGGGACTGCCAGCAGGGGATATATTAAAGACACTATTTTTTTTTTTGAAGAAATTTTTGCTATCGTGCCTGTGCACTCAGCAGAGAGACAAAGAGACAGAGAGAAAGAAAGCAAAAAAATCACCCTCCAGGGGGATGGCCATGCCACAATCCCTTCTCTTCCATTCTCTTCTTGAGATTTTGGATAAGCACACACACACACACACACACACAGACACACACACACACACACACACACACACACGTCA
>NW_006159932.1:621459-629771 GCF_000334495.1 Tupaia belangeri chinensis
TCAAAAAAAAAAAAAAAAAAAAAAAAAAGAAAAAGAAAGCAAGCAAGCAAGAAAAAGAGAAATGCTATTATTATTACAATATTCCAATGACCCCTTCTCCATGGTTGGTTGTATAAGGCCAGAGAGATGCACCTCACCCTGAAGGGCTAACCTTCTTATGGTGAAAAATTCCTGATGGCCCCTGTATCGGGTACTAGGGGCTGACACTGGCTCTTAGAGAAGGAAATACATGTGTGTTGGACTGTAACGGGGATGGAGAACATGTGAGCCTTACCTGATGACATCGTTCACATTGGTAAGGCTTTTCGCCACTATGTACACGCTTGTGGCGTTCCAGGTGGTACTTCTGAATGAAGCGCATATCACATATATCACACTCAAATGGCTTCTCACCTGGCCCAGGTGGAGAAAGAAGTAAATGTCAAGTGGTGTAAATGGTAGGAGTCACATTCCAGTTATTTCCCCAGAACCTGTAACTCTCAGCTACATGCAGACATCTAAGCTACCATCAGTGGGGAGGGGTCCCCAGAGGTGCTGTAGTCAGTTATACCAGGTAAGACCCATGCAATCTCTCTACCTGGTTCACTGTGGTCTTCCTCCATTCCTAATACTTCCCTTTAAAAAACTCAACTACAACTACACGCACACACAGAATACAAGTTTTGATGTATCTCTCCCTCTGAATACAAGCAAGAGACTTACCAGTGTGAATAAGGATGTGCCTCTTGAGGTGGTAACTGCTCCTAAAGGCTCCAAAGCAGTGTTCACAAATAAAATTTTTGGGTATCTTTACTTGAAAAGAACCGTTTTGTTCCACTACCACCACCTGAGGGCAACAATCAAGCATGTCATACGGCTATCCCTCTGCTGGGAAAGACCATTTGACTCTGGGTCCATTTCCAGCTGCAGGACAATGGTGCTGTCACCTCCATATTCCTGAGGCTGTCCAACAGTGCTGTCACCTCCCACACTTCTTAGAGCTAAGAGACTCTGTGGAGTAGAGCAACTGCCTGCCTCGTCAAACTCAACACTCTGAGCAGGACCTGGGATGGCGTCTGCCTTCCCCCCTACCTCAGGATCACGAGCCCTCATGCTCCCCAACCTACACCACATATGCTCCATCTGGGGCAGAGATCAGCTACTGAAGTGGTCTTTAAATGAAATCAAGGGACACACTCACTGGCTATGAAGAACCAAAGTGAGCAGGGAAAATTCTGGGTTGAGTTATGGGACAAAAGAGGACAATTACTCCACTACCAAACAGCACCAGTTTGAAGGATAACCCCATTACCTGCCTTTTTAACAGTCTTTTTTGAGTGAGAGGCCTCAGCCAAGCTGTCATCATCTTTGCGGCTCCGAGACTTATCGCTGTCTTTTCGGTGGCCCTTTGAAGACAAATCAAACCTAAACTCACAGTCTATCTCAGCATGTAAGACGAGAGACCAAATGCTATTTTCAGACAAACATCCTTTAAGTTACAGTAAACCACTGGCCCCAAAGGTTCTGAGAAAGTACACATCTATTTCCTCTCCACATACCCTGTCATAAGGGGTTGCAGGTACAGAGAGACTTTCCCTAGCTCTCTAAAATACCCCATTCATTCCTTCCCCAGCTGGATCCCCTTTCCTCATGTTCCTACACGGAAGCACTGAGGAATCAAAGCTTTGTGTCTCCTGACAAGACAGCTCGGGCCGCCCGACCCCCAGGTGCCACATTGGACTCAAGCGCTGTACCTGACTCGAGCACCTCAGCACATCAGGGCTACCTGCCCTCTCGCCATTCTCGGCCTGCTTGCTGGCAATCTGGCTCAGCATCATCTTCTTGCTGGCTGCAGTAGGAACCAAACTCACACCTGCTAGGCCTTCACAAGCCAGGAGACTTGCCTAAGTTGAAAGGAGATGAGGTGTCAGGTCACCTGGCAGGGCAAAAACAGGCTGCCATCCTCTATAGAACTACCTCATATGCCCAGCTACACACAACTGCTTCTCTTTAGGGAAATGTCCCTCCTCAGTGTGAAACCTCTGCTTCCTTTAAGAGTCCTCCTTAACTCCTCTCACCAGGAACCAGTTGCGTATTTTGTCATCCCCCTGCATTTTAAGATAGATTAAGTGAATAACCAAGTATCAACAGTTTTGTCATTAGCAAGGTGCTGCGCAAAGTATGCGTGTGTATGTCCCTATATATCACTTCAAAGGCACTTCTTCATTATTTTTTAAAATTTGCTATAGGGCTTGTGCACTTGCCAGAGAGACACAGGAGAAGGGGTGGGGGAACACCCACCTGGGGGGATGGTCATGCCATAATCCCTTCTCCTCCATTCTCCTTTTGGGACTTGAGCACACATACACATGCACCGGCATGAATTTCAAGCCACCAGGTCTGAGACTCAAACCACAGTCGGCCATGTGGGAGTCCAGCACCTCAACCACTACACCACCTGCTGGCCCCAACACGCACAATTTTTTGATCATTTACCTCTTCGTGGTGGCTATATTCTTTCACAGTGCAAACTGCATTTGTTTTAGGAAAATAGGGGGTCTTTCCTTTCCTTGGTCAGACTTTTTCCTTATTTATTTATTTATTTATTTATTTATTTATTTTTTGAGAGTTTTTTTGCTATAGGGTGGGTGTGCTCGCCAGAAAGAGAGAGAAACAGAGAGACAGAAAGTTAGAAATAACCCCTCCCCCTCGCCACAATCCCTTCTCCTCTATTCTCCTCTCGGGATCTTGGGCACACACACACACACACACACACACACACACACGTCAGGCATGAGTTTTAAGCTTCCAGATCTGGGACTTAAACCGCAGTTAACCACATGGCAGTCCAGTGACATAACCATTACCCTATCTGCTGGTCCCTATTAAAGAAATTTTAACAAATGGTATTTGCTCATGTTTTAAGTTGATATAAAGAGAACACTCTAGTTTTTGAGTTTTTAAAATGAAAAGATGTATGAAAATGAGATCATTACTTTGTTTTACTAAGAGTTTTGTTTACTTTAAGAAAACATTAGGATACAAATCTATAAACTTTGATTTTCTTTTCATTTCTCCCCAGGGGATACACAAATAACACTTCAAATTTATTATGGTTTTACATTCATCCATGTAATGAATATATAACATTGCTCAGCTCCTATGTCATTAACAAGCACACTATTATATTACTGTATTTATGTCAACCTTACAATGAAAGAACATGACAAAATTCTGGAAACCAAAAGGTTAACTCTGAGGAACACAAATGCATAAACAAGTTTGCATTCACAAGAACAATTCTGTGTTATCATTTCCAATGTTTTCTCTTTCTCTGGTTCTTCTTATTCCAAATGATACAGTCTCAACATAATAATCTTCATAAAGCACCTCAATAATCATATTAAGATTAAGGAAAATAAGTATGAAACATTCTATTTATGCCTAGTGATAGTGAGCAGGAAATGGGCGGGAGAATTTTTGTGACAGTTTATATTCCAACAAATAATCACATTTTATCCTCTTAATAGGTTTAAAATGTACTCCCAAAGCAGATTATACATTTTATGCATTTAATTATAATCATACTTTCCCCTTATCTGATGTGAATATCTTCAATTTAAATATAAGTTTAATTGATGCCTATCATTTAATAATCATACTATGATCCAGGGCAATTACAACAATTCCTTCTTATAAAACTACAGTTGTTAGAGAAATGTCGAGGAGGAAAATGTTTAAATCCTGACATAAAAATGTCTGTGATAAAACCAGGAGCTTTGAATTTCATGGTCCTTTAATATTGCCTTTGAAGTAATGAAAAAGCCATTTTCCACCACTTGCTTCAAGGACTCCACTAATAACATCTTCCACAAAGGACCGATCTTTTTTAAGGCAGGATATTGTGACGTTATTCTAAAGCATTTAAAATTATATAACAAACTTTTACTGGAATCTTGCAGTCTACCTTTTTTATTCTCCCTAATGAAATACTTGTTAAACAGGTTACTTTATCTTAACCTTATGGAAATGACTATGACAGAGTATCTGTTATTTAATTCAGTTCCAGAAATAAAGGATAACAAGTTGGGGGGGGGGGGTGAGGAGGAAGGACATCATAAATAATCTAAAGAACTAGGAAAAAGGCTCTTCCTTTGGTCTTGGCTCCAAGCTCAACTTAAGTCATAGAAAAATTGTGATCTGATAGCCTTGTACTAGTCCCTGGTAGACACGCCTACCTCCACACAAACCTCCCCTTTGGTATGACTGGCTGCCCACTTAGAAAGGACCGGGCTGGCAAGAGAATCATCAGGTCTTGAACGGGTAGATGGCACCAGCGGGGATCCTTGTGGAAGTCTCTGTGTTAAGTTCTACAGCTGTCTCTGTATGCCCTGAAAAAAGTCAGTCACACCAAGAAATAGAATTTCAGAAACTCCTGAAATAAGGCTGTCTAATTAAAAGATGGTTAAGATGAAGTTCCCCAGGAGCACAGAAATCCAAGGAGGAAATTAGTTTCTATTTTCACTTCATGTGGGATCTCTGACTAGGAAACTGCAAAGGGTAATTATGCAAAATGCACAGGAGAATGTCAGAGACTGTCTGGATTGAGTGAAAGGGGATTTGTGGTAAGAACCCCCGGGCACTGGTTTTGTGCAGCTCAATTTTCCTGAGAGGATTGGGTACTAGAAAGGGAAATAATTCTAAGAGTGACCAGTGAGGAATGAGAGGAAAACTCTACTAATCAGGGCTAAAAGATAAAGTGAAGGAATGAAAGAACTACGTAAAAATCAGTTGCTCAGAGAGACTTTCCTAGCACAAAGGCAGAGGGTGTTACTGTTCCCCTTCATCTCAGTTCTCCACTTGGTCCCCTTCTTTCCATAGGAATGACAATAACACCCAGCTTAGGACTGTTACTGGGACTTCAGAACTGTGCTCATCACCCCACAGAGAGGCAGAGAGAGACAGTGAGAGGGAAAGTGAGAAATCCCCCCTGCCCAACCAGGGTAGATTTCCACGCCATATCCCTTCTCCTCCATTCTCCTTCTGGGATTTTGGGCATACACACACGCACATCTGGTATGTGTTTGAAGCTGCCAGATATAGGATTCAAAGCTCGTTTGGCCATATGCGAGTCCAGTGCTCTAACTACCACGCCATCCATTGGCCTCAGATTAGCTAGACTTATAACTTGATTCTATCTACTTATAAGTACTAATGGTCACTGCCTCTTAGAAAGAATATGCAAATGAAGAAGCATAGTATTTGTTTCAGAAAAAGTGTTAGAGAACAGTTGCCCTATGCATTTTATGGCACCGTTTTATTGGAATCATTATGCTCCATAAGACTTGCTGGGTCAGACCATGCGATATGCTATAACACTGACTCTTGTGTTCTACACACAACCACGACTAGGTCATCCTAGGAGCAAAATCTCCAGTGAAAAGATGATTCAAATCTCTTCAAGGTAAGGGTGATTTTATTTGTCATTCTCTTCTGCTGAAATTAGAGTTGATTCCTTCTTGTTGTCTTTATTTCATTAGCTAAAATATATTTCTACCTATAAAATATGTTTGATGTTCCCTATTGGGAATGAAAAAGAGGCTTCATTTGAGTTAGCAGGTGGGATCATATAAAAGGCAAGATGGCCAGTTTATTTCATAGAACACAAAATCATAAAAATTTAGGGTTGAAATGCACCCTAGAGAGCATCTAAAAAGTGTAAAAAGAAGCCATCTAGGTTATTTGCTTAGTGAATTAAAAATGTGGTCACTAATGTAGCTTCATGGCTAAGAGGATAGACACTATTTCCGCAACAGGCACCAAATTGGTAATCTTAGATCATGACTTGTGGTTAAATTATAACCAGAATTAGAATAATCTCATAACTGTAGGTAGTCTACACAGGAAAATAAGAAGAATCTAATCTTAGTACCAATCACCGTATTTTAATATAAAAAGGAGAGATTCTTAAAATAACTAGTTTTTTAAGTTAAATAACTTGTTTGACTTGAATTATAGTCAGAATATCTTTTTTTTTTTATTTTTGCCATAGGACATGTGTGCTCTTTGGAGAGAGACAGAGAGAGAATGTGAGACATCATCACCCAGGGAGGATGGCCACATTGCAATTCTTTCTCCTCCATTCTCCTCTTGGGATCATGGGCACACATGTACATATGCCTGGTGTGATTTTGAAGCCACCAGGTTCAGGACTCCAACCACAGTGGGCTATGTGGGAGTGTAGCACCTTAACCACCATACCACCTGCTATCCCCAAGATATCACTTTAAAAAAAATGAGACTATGTATAGTACTAAGGCTAATACTCAGTATCCCCCAACGCTTTTCCTATATCAAAAGGATGTGCATATATATATATATATATGTGTGTGTGTGTGATATATATATATATATATATACATATATATATATATATAAAACTGTTTTACTTTAAGAACAGGGAGAATATAGATGGAAGAGAAAGCCCAAGTTTACCTCTGTAATACTTGATGATTGAAGTAAAATTCTTGTTTTGCTGTAATTGGCTAAGTTTTCATGACAGGACTCTAAATGGCTGTTGGAGAGATTACAGGGACCTCCATAAACATTTTAACCAAGACACATGATGCACAGTTTAGAAAACACAGTACATATATTCTTTTTTTTTTTTTTTTTGAGAGGTTTTCGCTATAGGGCGCATGCGCTCGCCAGACAGACACAGAGAGACAGAGAGACAGAAAGCGAGAAATCATCCCCTCACCCCCCTGGGGGGGATGGTCATACTGCATCCCTTCTCCTACATTCTCCTCTTGGGATCTTGGGCACATACGCACGTGCACCTGACGTGAGTTTTAAGCCACTGGGTCCGGGACGTGAACCGCGGTCGACTACGTGGGAGTCCAGCGACATAGCCATTACACCAACTGCTGGTCCCCTTATATTCTTTATATAGTGATGGTACTTCTGTATTCCAAAAAAGAAAATGTGGATAGTTGGTTGCCTTTCAAATGCTTTTGGACACAGGGTTTTGAATGAAGGGGACAACTAATTAATTTGGCAATAACTATAACTGAGGGCAACAAGGACATAAAAGTCTAGACAAAATAACAACTTAAAGTATGTAAAAAAAAATTATAGCCTCAACTGAGGTTCCGTCTGCATCATCTATACAGCATTTCACACTCACTAACCCTGAATTTTTCCACAGGGGTGAGTGGAAAGTTACATTTAGTAAAGCAAATAGGAGCTGTCTGGCTAGATCCTCAAACAACAATAAAAAATTTAGAGGTAATGTCTTGATGTGACATCCTGAAAGCTGGCTCTATATTTGTAGGTGATTTATAGCTCTTACTTTAATAAATTTCCAACCTTCTTTTTCTGGCACATTCTGTAGAGAATATTCCAATATACAGACTACCAGGGGAAAATAATCTGCCTCTGGATTAAATAATAATAAAAACGATTAAGTATTAGTGTATATCTCCAAGCCTAAAAATCCTCATTGCCTACTTTTTGCTGAAGTAAACTTACCATAACTTAAGATCTTGCTAGGATTTGTTTTGCTGAGTTACAGTAAAATAGGAAGTAGACTTTCGAGTATTGAACAGGAAGACGTAAATACAGTCTCCAAATGCAAATCACAGGAGCACTGGAATTCAGAAGTAAAGGAGGAAAACCCATAGACTACACACTTCTGGGAGGTTTTTGTGGCTTGCAATATGGGCTGTGAGAATACCTAAGCCTAGGCAGGGCCTAATCTGTTTTCTTTCACCTTATAGCTTTAGTGACTCTTCGGGGAAGTAGGTCAAATAACCGGCACTCCATCGACCCAGAAGCCCAGTATGTCCCTGCAGTGATCTAAGGGGAGCACTTCCCTTGCAAGAAGCAGGGAGGTCCCATGTTGCTCCATCAGCATTTTAATTCATGTACTTTTATTACAGTTTATTTATTCCATGAGCATGAGAGAGAGAGAACACCCAATGGTTTCTCAACATCACAATCCACTCCTAGTTCTATCCAGCTCCAGATCATGGGCACTTGTGTGCCTTCAGTACTCAGGGAGCTCTCTGAACGTGATCCCCGAACCCTCCTACATGGGTCGGTTTTGCAGAGCTTTTACTGTGCCATTGTCTGGCCAACTCATGTACTTTTCTTGAGATCCACTGTCAAGAATTCTCAGTAAGCAAGGCCATCTGATGGCAGATGATAGGAACTGTCAGACCATTTGAAGAATTCTCTTTGATGGATATCAGAGGAGGCTTTCCTTCAGAGCCAGTTTTTCAGTGTCCTGGAGTCAGAAAGCACATGCTGGTGTAACTTTTGACACCCAGAGA